>NC_084825.1:10634703-10908703 GCF_958449725.1 Rosa rugosa
GCAGATTATTCATTCAAGCAAATCCTGTCTTGCAGCGAAAAGTACAGCAGAGAGATGAAAATTACCACGACGAGAATCTTCTTCTGCGTTAACATATAAGGTACGGTGATCAATCAATCATGAATCCGTCTTCCAAAATGAACCCAAACAATCGACAATTTCTTACCTTCGTTCCAATTCGATACAACTTCTGCTTTTCAACAAGATCAAGCCTCACCCTAAGTTTTAAGACCAGGAACATTATCAATGTCAGCCCAAGAAGCACTGGAAAAGCCGCCGTGCACTGAGTTTCCGACCAAACCCGTAGACACCCAAAACATCAATCATTAAAACTTGATCGAAACCAAAAACCAATCATAGCACGACGTAGAGAACGATGAGAGGGTTATGCTTCATACCACATGCAGACAAATCGGTGACCGGAGTCGCCGGAAATAGCCACGAAATCACCGTAGCAGTCTGGTCTTCTCGGCGTCGATTCTATCTCCACAGTCGACAAACGATCAAGATAGGGACAGTACCGTGACGGCGACGACTAGAGGAAGATATCGGTGGTCGTGAGTAGTCGATCGGTGGCCGGACGGCGTCACTCCGGTCGGGTTTCTCTCTTGGGTCGTGGCTGTGTCCGGGTCAGAGCGCACCGAGCTCTCTCTCGATCTTTCTGGATATTCCTCCACCCTTGATCTGATCAACACCTATATATATATAGGTTGGTCCATTTAACAGTGAACGGCCACGATCAAGCGGTGGGTGGATGGATGGCCGAGATTGCACCGTGGAATATATATATATATATATATATATATATATATATATATATATATATATATATATATATATAAATGAATTTCCATAATTTCCAAACTTCGGAAATTCATTATAAACACTTCGGGTGTCCGAAAAATCTCCTGAAAATTCCCACGAACTCGTCGTGTCGTGTACTTTATTTTCCAACTCCTAAATTGAGGATTTCACTATGTGAAAATTTCTGAAAATACTCTCGAGCATCTTGACACTTATCGAGATCATTGAATAATTTATCGTACGATCTTCGCTAAGCTCGATATATATTTTATTTATTTTATTTTTTTTCGGGGCTCACAGGCAATAATTACAGGAATAAATATGGTATTAATTGTGATTTGCCGCCCAAGTCACCAACGCCTTGCCATGCAAGTTTACTTGCAGCCCAAGCCGTAATGCACCTATAAATAGAGGGCAAAACGACCAGGTATAACATTGAATTCTAATTGAGTCTACTACACTCAACTCAGAAATATACTGACTTAGGCATCGAAGAGCCTTTTGCAGGTACTCCCCCTCCTCAAACCAGCTACGAAGAGAAGCCTCCGCTCCATCATCGTCCAAGTACGAAGCGAAGGGAAGCCTTCTCTCCGTTATCATCAACGGAGAGAGGTCTCCACTCCGTCATCGTCCAAGTACAAAGCGAAGGGAAGCTTTCTCTCCGCAATCATCAACGGAGGGAGGTCTCCACTCCATCGACATCCAAGTACAATGTGAAGGGAAGCCTTCGCTTTGTTATCATCAACAGAGGGAAGTCTCCACTTCGTCATCGTCTAAGTATGGAGCGATGGGAACCCTTCGCCTCGTTATTATTAGTGAAGGGAAGCCTCCGGTTCATCAGCCCCAAAGTTCAGCAACAGAGAGAAGCCTTCGCTTCATCGCCATCGGGTCAACGACAAATAGAAGCTTCTTAATTATTCCCCAGTTCAACTCCTACTCCAGTCCGCATTAATTGTTGGGTCAAATTTCTAAACAGAATTTTTCATCACCAACAGGATGCTTATACCTTTCTACACCTTGTCTTGACCATAAATTCAGAAGCCAGGTGTTGAATCGGTGCTGGTTCAAGTGGTCATAGAACAATACTCTTGTCAAGAGGAAAAAGAAAAAGGGATGACAATAAACACACATGCATAGGGACCAAGCCACATTAGTTCTGTGCTTGTTGGGGGCTTGCCTATGAGAACTTGTACCTTGTTCTTATTACAGTAAGTAGCAAACTACTTTTCTTGTGGAAGTAGGTCTCACTCTAGTAATCTGTAATACTATAATTACAAAGAATCGACACACAAGGATCATAGACACAATCACATAAAGCACATAAACACAATTGTAGCAACATGTGTAAGTGAAGTGTTCTTAGAGAGTCAACAAACCTGAAGAGGCCAATGATCTCAAACACTGATCTTCTGCATTGCTCACTATTTGATCTCTCTGTGGGATGAGTATGTGAATGTCTGGTGATAGTGAGAGTGCAGGGACCAGGTTTATACATGATTCAGCCTCCTCCCACAAAGCAAGCTATTCAGTACAAAATTACATATTCTTAGGTGTATATTATTAACATTTAGCTTAATAAACAAACTATATTAGATTCCCTGCCTCAAGCATTTTGATACACAATGAATAAGTAATCCGAAATTAAGTCACTAGATTTCCCATTGCTTATTCTGCAAGTAAATGGTAAGTTATTGAATGCCTTATTGAACTAAATGATAATGTCCATTTCAGTATTTCATTCTCTCACTTGGACATATCATCATGAAGCTCATTCAACAAGAATGCCAAAAATTTTAGATATAGCAATCAGTTCCTTAGTGCACATTTTGAAATCAAGTGCTCAACAGTCTGATACAGGGTTTTGTCAATCCACAACCAAAACACAGAGCTACGAAAGAACTTCATATTCAACAGAAGATAAGACTTGCATAACTAGTAATGCAGCAGTTGCAGATCACATGAACCGCCAACAACAATATACCTGTAAATGTTGTCACGCCCCGAATTTTGAATAAAGGAAATTCAAATCCGAAGCGCGATGACTCAACAAATCGCCCAAATGCTTAGAATTTTTTTTCATTTAAACTAAGCAACAAAATAAAATGAGTCCACAAATGTCAATACAGACTCAATCACTAGAGTCAAATATTACGTCACCAAGTGTTTGCATAAACTCGAAAGCATCAAAGTAAAATGTAAACGCTCACTAAGAACATACTACAAACAGCAGTAGGATAACAAAATAAGTTCTGAACCTAACACTGCTAGAACTACACGCCGCGGTCTCAACTCTTGTTGTCTTGACCTGTAGGAATAACCCCTACATCATGGAATAGTACACCGGGTTGCAACAACAAACCCAGTAAGCTTTTTAAGCTCGTATGAGTAAACTCAAATAAAATGACTCAAACAAACACATGCTTAACAACTTCTCAAATCAAGAATAAATTAAAGCAACCATAATCAACTCCACAAATTTGTAAGAACCCAAGTCCCTTATGGACAGTAAAAGAAAGAAAACACCCAAAACTCTCTTTTAAAAACGTGTACTCATGAGTCACAAGTAACACCCTGGTTACCCCCAAGACATAAGATAGCAGACAGAATAGAGCTCTAACTGAATCGTAACCAATCACCTAGCCAAAGACTTGGCATTCCGATATTCTTGCCTCTGTCACTATTGTGACACCAGATCATCAGACCGAAAACATTTAAAAAGTCCCACGTGACTCAAAATGTTGCCCCACAACTCAAAGTACTCCTTCAACACAATAAAATCAACAATTGCATGATATATTGCTTTTCCGAAAAGAGTGAATGCTCAAAACAATAATCTGAATAAAATCACAATTATCATACTTTTCACAATGTCACACCATCAATATATATATTTCACGTGTATAAATATACATATATATATATATATATACACAGTCTGTCTCAAGTGCGGACGTCCGTACCGAGCGGACAGTACGGATTTCCTGTTTTCGACCACTTTCCGGCCACATTTTTACATCTTAACCGTTCAGTTTTTAGGTCCTAGTGTATAGATCACCTCTGCAAAATTTCAGCCAATTTGGTGATCGTTAAGGCATCCAAAACTGCAATTTACCATTATAAATACGAACGGTTCCGGTTTGACAGATTCGGTCCGTTCGTGTAAAATGCAGTTTTGGATGCCTTAACGATCACCAAATTGGCTGAAATTTTGTAGAGGAGATCTATACACTAGGGCCTAAAAACTGAACGGTTAAGATGTAAAAATGTAGCCGGAAAGTGGTCGAAAACAGGAAATCCGTACCGAAAATTCGGTACGGACGTCCGCACCTGAGAATAATTCTATATATATATATATATCCAGAGCGAGACCTCACTTTGAAATTAAAGTGAGAGGTTAGAGTTTAGGGTTACTTTTTGGTCTCATATTCACATCTCGACCGTTCAGTTTTTAGGTACTAATGTATAGATCATCTCTGCAAAATTTCAGCCAAATTCATCATCTTTTAAGTATCTAACTCGCTTTAACCAATGGACGAACTGAATCTGTCCAACCTGAACCGTACTAGCTTTAAGACAGTTATCAATGCCTTAACGACCATCAATTTTGTTGAAATTTTGCAGAGATGATCTATACATTAGTACCTAAAAACTGAACAGTCGAGATGTGGATATGCAACCGAAAAGTAACTCTAAACTCTTAAAACGCACTTTAATTTAACAGCGAGGCCTCGATCTGGATAGGATTTGATATATATATATATATATATATATATATATATATATATATATATATATATATATATATATATATAAACACACACACGTAGTCATCCACTCAGGAATGCCACTAATACCAACTATAGTCCACAATCGCAAAACTTGAGAAAATCATTTTTATAATAAAATCTCATACTACTATAGAAATGGAAACAGACAACGGCTAAAAACTGTCGTCTGCCGTCTAATGAAGATCGATTGTAGGGAACTGTCGTATGAAGGGATCGGCATCGATGTCAGTAGCATTAGCTGTTGTGTGACTTTTATTCAAACAACGGACAACTTGAGCATCCGTTGTACGATTGCGATTAAGAAGTTTTTTTTTTTTTTTATAGCGGTTGTGTGACTTTTATTCAGACGACAGTTTTTATTTTGTAGCCGTTGTGACTATTGTATACATACAACAGTTATTTTGACAGATGTGTGAAAACTCGGACAATTGAATGTATTTGTGCTTTGAGACGACACATTAAGCTTTTACCATTGTGCTAGAACATATTGGACAATGCTTTTCATTTATTCTTGTTGTCTAATTGTTACAAATTATATAACAATCAAATTAATTCAAATCCCACCATATATAAAATAAATTCGTTAAGTTGATATCAAACAGAGAGTATTTCCCATATTCATACACAAATTTAGGAGGGTCATTTGTACATTTGTCTTCTTTCGCTGTTTCTATCAACTTTTGCTGTTTTCTACATCATACAGTGTTTAAAAAAAAACACAGCGCACTTGTTTATTTATACAATTATATGTTAAAAAAATCAATCAAATTAAATTAAATTTTAAAAAAAAACCTAGGGCCCGCGCTATCGCCCGACTAGCGCCTAGCATTTTTTAGAACCTTGTAAAGAAGGCACTCGCAGTTCTGCTATCAAGCTTCCCAAATTATGGATTGTAAGGCTTGACTTCTGCCTTGCATCCCCACACATGCAAGTGGAGAAAACTAGGCTTCTCTCACACCAAAGTTTAAATGGGATGCTAGTTATGGCTTTGCTTGGGGTTCTGTTAGTGAAATAATTAGTTGTTTTCAATGCTTCACCCATAAGTATTTGGGAAGGCCAGAAGTACACATCATATATGCTTCTAATCATGTTTTGATATGTTCTATTTCTCTTCTCAGCCACTCCATTCTGTTGGGTGTATTGGGCTGCAATGCCATTTTCTTGCAAATATTTTGCAAAAGGCCCCATTTGTTGTCTAGACTCATCATACTTCTTAAAGTACTCCCCCCCCCTCCCAGGTCAAACCTCACTATCTTGATCACCTTATCCAACTGGTTTTCTACTTCTGCCCTAAAAATTTTAAATTTTTCTAGAAACTAGCATTTATCACTCATGAGGTATACATAGAAATATCTACTAAAATTATCTATAAATGTTATGAAATATTTATTTCCAAAGATAGTTGTATCTCTGAATGGATCACTAATATCTGTATGAATGATTTGCAACAAATTTAAACTTCTAGTTGAACCCTTTTTTCTGTTTGAAGTCAATTTCATTCCCTTTTACACATTCAATGCAGGTTTCAAAATCAGAATAGTCCAAATTCGGTAAAAGACTTTATTTTTCTAAAATTTTCATTCTTTCAATAGAAATATGTCCAAGTCTCTTATGCCACAGAAAAGAAGAATTTTCAGAAAATTTTCTCTTAGTTCTAACTGTTTTCTCAACATTTTCAGTAGACTCCAAAAGTAAAATAGATTTATCTTTTGGATATGAGCAACATAATTGAATGTAATCTCCAATAAGAATATCAGAACCAACATAATTGGAATGTAGAGAGATTTTCATTTCAGAATAACTAAGCAAAAAACATTAACTAGTTCTCATCAAAAGACTAACTTGTTTAAGGAAATGAGATGCAAGAGAGATTGTAGAGAGAATTGTGTATCCTTTCATTGATAATAGGAGTCTTATATATAGGGATTACAAAGTACAATTTCTTGGAGTACAAGGATCCCTATTCTAACTTGAATTGGGAATCTAGAACCTTCTCTCATATTACAACAATAGAAAGCAAATCTAATTTGACAAGGCACACTAAAGTCAACATTCTTCAACATAACTGAAACAACACTCCTTTTTAAGGAAGGAATACAAAAAATATTCTCTAAATCCAAAAAGACTCCAGAACTTAACTCTAATCAAACTACTCGCACTGCTTTCACAGTGACTCTCCAGCCATTCCCAACACAGACACACTGCTCACTCTTTCTTGGCTCCTTCTAGCTTAGAAACCTCTGCAAAGAATTAGAAACGTGTATTAGTGATCCACTATCAAGCCACCAAGATTTTGGTGAAACATTTATTAAATTAATTTCAATAGACAAAACTATGTAATTACCTCTCTTCTTAAGCTAGTCCCTATACTTAAGAGTACTAGTCTCTCTTCATGTGACCCTCCCTCTTACAGAAATAACACCTAAAGATAGTGTTTTTCTTTGGTTTCAAGGCTGCAGCTGGTTTGGTGTTTGAGGTGCTAGGCTTTGACACATCACTAGGATTGGCAGACTTCTTTCCCTTGAACCTCTATGCCTTACCCTGGTTCTTACCCACAAGATTCCAGTCACCTCTTTCATGTGGAACTCCTCCTCTTGGACACAGATTGCAATGAGCTCATTGAGAGACTAATTGTCTTTCTGACCATGGTAATCTGTTTTCAGTTGGCTAACCTTTGGGGGCAGTGAGTTCAGTACTATATGCACAATGAACTGGTCATCAACAGAAATCTGCAAATCTAGAAGTTTTGCAGCAATCTCAATCATCTTCATAATGTGCTCCCTAACTCTAGTGGAACCACCATGTTTCATGGTGATCAGAGAGTCCAAAAGCTGTCATGTCTCAGCTTTCTCACTTTCCTAATACATGTCAACGATGTTATTCAGGTAATCTTTGGTTGTGCCCTCATCGAGAACATTACCCCCCCCCCCCCCCCCCCAACTGTTCCACTCATAGTTCTTTTCAGAATGAGCTTGGTCATTCTATTGGCCCTCAACCACTCTTGTGCACATACTTTGTCAATGTCAGGGGTCTCATCAGTAATTGGTTCAGGTGCATCCTTAGTTAGGCAAATATCAATATTGAGCAGGCCTAAATAGATTTCAATGTCTGCCCTCCACTTCTTAAAGTTAGAGCCAGTTAGTGGCGCAATGGTGGAAAGGCTAATGCCAGAGGTTAGCAAAGCTTAAAATAAAAGGAAAAATTCTGTAAGCCTTTCTGTTTTGTGTAAGTTTTATGGGAGGTGTCAAAACAAAACATGGTGCTCAAAATAAAGAAACCAAAACATATCATCCACAACAGACATTCTTACAAAATCCCATATGTTCAATGTTACATAATACCTTTAATGGCAAAATAATATAACATTCCCTTTTTTTTTTTGTCACAAAACCAAAATAAATAGAAATGTTTTTTGCTTAGATCAATCAATAGATTTAATGGCAATTAGAAGAAAAGGCCTAGGCAACCTGATGCACTTGAATTCAATTTATAATGTGTTGTTTATGCAATTTAGGACATAAAAGTTTAAACCTTATTTGTAAGATACAGTCATATACTAAAATGCATAAGTTTCCTGATTTTTGTATCCACATGCCAATGAAAATCCCAGAAATAGGTTGCTTTGTGCAACATGTATCTTTGGAACCTTTATTGACAAAAAATTTAGTTGTCGGCTTTTGTATGTTCATCAAAATTTGATGAATCACTAACTATACCTGTAATTAAAAGATTTTTCATTCAACCAAAATGCACTCATATGATCAGGGAGACAGTTCTTCTACATATATGCATTTTCAACCATTCATCACAAGCAATTTCAATTAATCAAAAGTATTGATCAATCCATAGAATCCCATAGTTCATAAGATATGAACAGACATCAAGAAAGTAAAATACACGATTCTGCAGTTAAGACACTAAACTATCATCTACTCATTTTATAAGTGCTAGCTAGAGTTTCGATCAAATGCTGTAAAAATTGACAGAAATTAATAGTCTTTAGGGGCATCAAGAAAACTGACCCATTGCTATCCCGCGCTGCAAAAACATGTTAGCGCGCGGAAGCAAATAGTACATGGCAGCACATAATCAAAGTAATTTGAAGCCATAAATCATGCCAATTTGATGCAGGAATCATGGAATTGGAAAACCCCTTCCTGAGCATGTGTGAACCCTAAGCCCCAACCAATTCCAGAAAAATATAACTGTTGGCTCACAACGGCTATGAAAGAGTGGTGCCAAAATTAAAGCAGGCTTTGACAGAATGGGTCTAGGCCTGTTACAATTATTTAATTACTAGCCTTTCTGCACGCGTCATGCGCGTGCGAAATGACCGCTCTCGCGCGTGCGGTTAGTGTCGTCTTTGTTTATTATTATGCTTTCATAATTTGTACCGTTAGATTTAGATTTAAAGATGATTACGCATAATTTTCTTACTCTGTTTTAATCCATAAGTTATATGATCGAAAACCTTGGCTCAGGGTGTCACAATTAATGATCATGGTTTTATTTGTCAATGTATGAAATGGGGCTCATGTTCGACATTCCACGGACAAGTATAGTGTCAGGGCACCTCCTTGAAAAATAAAAAAATTTATAATAGATGATAAAAAAAAATTAAAATAATCAATCATAAAACATAAAGACAGTTGCAATTAAGTTTAACAAAAATCATTAGTGGCAGCTTCAAGGTCAGATACCTGTTGATAAGATTTGTACCAGACGTTGCATTTACAAAAGGGTAACAACACCTCTGCTATTCATTTGAATAAGCTTGAATAGTTAAGAGGATAACCTAAACCAGATATAAACATAACAAAAATACATGAAGAACGAAAATTCACTCATTCCTTGAGCAGTTTCTTCTTGGCCTTAGTAGTGTCCTGGAGTTGGGAACTCATAATGCCGCTACCCTCTTCTCACTTCATACTTGTCTTTAAAGTTGGCCTGCATTGCAGCACATAAGAATAATATAAATACTTCCCGTAGCAACAATCACATTAAGAAAACATAGCTAGAAAATCCACAAAATAGGGATGAAATAATTTGATACATAAATCAGGCATAAAAGCTTATACCTCTACTGTCAAAGAAGTAAATTATGAGAAATAAACATCAAACAGGCGCAAAAGTTCAAAAAGATGAACAATAGAGCAAACTGCATAAATTGATAAAAGAATTGATTGGTTACCAACTGGCTACTTGAAAGAAGCCAAAAAACAATTGGGAAACCGATTAGTTGAAATGAGAAGAACAAAGCAAACAAAACACAACCGAATTAACATGCCTGGAACCAAATTTATCGGCCATCCTTCCTCTTTTATGTATTACAAAAAACTATTTATATATATGAGGTCCCTATATGATGAACAGAAAACTCTTGAAAGCTAAACCCAAAACCAAATGAAACATCCAACACCGAACCAAAATTCCAAAGTCGAAAAGGCATTATTATAGGCACCAAAATTCACATGGGCACATGAAAAAAAAATTTCCATAAACTTAGGAAATGTAATCATCAACCATTGTCAACTACATCAAAGAGAACAAATCAAAACATTGAAGTTACAGTATGCATTACAAAATCTCCAATTGTAATATATTATATAGCCTTTGTAATTAAACCAGGTTATAACTTTCAATACTCCATAGAGCTCTTGGACTTTGAAAGCCAAATGATTATGCAGGACCAAAGATGTATCAAACAGCCTATTGTTTAGTATGGGCTAACATTGAAGCTTTGTCGTCTTACAGAGGCCATCAATACACAACTTCCGTTGGAAATTGAAGCAAGACATGATTACTTGATTAGGGAACATAATTAGAACAAAACCAAAAACCCAAAGCAAGTAAACCGGTCAGAAAGCATAACATACGTAATGCTTATAAGAAAAAAAAAATATGATAGGCCTTTCTAGCTCTCTATAATTTACTATTTACAAATTAAGATAACTATTACTCATTATGGTTGACTTAATTTCATCAAAAAAAGAAACAACATGAGCAAGCATATAAGAAAAAAGAAAAGAATGGAAAAACCTTACTAAGTATCCTTGCAATCTCACTATCCAAAATCTCTGAAAAGATATTTAGAGTATAAGTATGACTCATTGTAACTATAATGAATTTGGATGCCACTCATGGTTTGGTTAAATTCATCCCAGGATGAGTTATCAGTTACGGTAATAGAATTAACAATCAAAAGGTGTAAATACAAAAACAAAAATTTCTACAGGCTATAGCTTCCAGAATTTGAAGCTTAAATAAGCCCCTATCATCAAAACTAAATATTCTAAAAAATTGTTACAATTAGCATCTAGCCAGCCAATCTCTCCCCTCCTTTCCCCCTAGCAACTATTGCGTTACCTGAAAATTCATTAGCATACCTTGCAAGTTGCAAGACACAATCTGCAACACAGACCAACCAATTTTGATATGAGTATTCTATAGCCAGAAGCCCAGAACCATAAGACAAAACAAACCCAACCGATTTTGATGAAACAAACCAATAAGTTCAAAAGATAAATAAAAGTTATATCAATCATGAAGGAGAGAAAGGACTTTGTATGTTTTCTAAGGGCATGAGTCTGCTTTGTTCAATCATGATCAGAATCATAATGGTGATGACATGAAGAGGAAAATTTAGTTGTGCAATTGGTAAACACAATTCGATGAAGAAGGAGAAGAAAATTAAGAGCAAAAGTTACCTGGAACAAAAGAATTAATCTCTCTTCAAGATACCTGCAAAATTCAGAGAAAACCAAACCGGAAATAAAAAGACCAATACATAATCATCTTTTCAAAAATCTTATACCCGAATTTTCGAATAAGGATTTTGATTTTTGATTTTCCTCTTCCTCTATTTTGGGCTGCGTTTCCCTTTTGTATAAACTGTATCAAGTAGTTGAAGCCATCTCTGCTCCGATCACGCCCCACGATCTCCAAATGCTTCGTTCATTCCAAGATCGTGCGTACAGCAGTTCTTCGAGGTTGCGCGTGCAGTTTTTTTTTTTTTTTCATTTCTTCTCTCTGCCGCAAGAGTCTTGTGCTTCCCTACTTATAGTTTCCTACATTTTCGTGTTATTTTACAGTAATAACCCTCTTTGATATCTTTTGATTTACTGAACTTTGTATCCGCGGTGGACAATTTGGAGACTTCAAAAAATTGGTGAAGCCTTTAACACCAAAAACCATGCCTGGCTTTATAGTAGTGGAGATATAAATTGTTGCAAAATAAAAACCCTAGAAAACATGCATACGTAAAATTTCTAGGAAAACCAAATTCGATCTAAGCCCTTGTGTGCATGGCTTTGATACCACATGTAATCTGTAATACTATTATTACAAAGAATCAACACACAAGGATCATAGATTCAATCACACAAAGTACATAAACACAATTGCAGCAACATGTGTAAGTAAAGTGTTCTTAAATAGTCAACAAACCTGAAGAGGCCATTGATCTCAAACATTGATCTTCAACACTGGTCACTATCTAATCTCTCTATGGGAAGAGTACGTGAATGTCTGGTGATAGTGAGAGTGCAGGGACCAGGTTTTATGTATGATTCAGCCTGGCCGCTTAGCTTCCCCCCATAAAGGAAGCTATTCAGTTCAAAATCACATATTCTTAGGTGTATATCATTAGCACTTGGGGGGTGTATTCAGTCTAGATTTTAAATGATTCTGCCTGACTTTTTATAATCCGTGGATTCTTGTAGATTCTTCATAATCCACAGATTGTTCTAATTCCATATGGATTTAAACAGATTTTAATGTATTGTATTAGCAAGATTTGTTTGGATTTTAATAGGTCCATGGATTGTCCTAGCAACAATAATATATAAAAAACCAAAATAATATAATACAACAAGGTCCCCGGAGACGTTGTAAAGGTCGCTGTATTTGACGGGTTCGTGGTCCCCTTGAGACCTCCTTGGCTGTTCCTAACTCATTTTTGTATCAGTATTTTAGAATCAAAAGCTTTATGCAAATGGCTTACTTGTGACTAGTTTAGGACGTGCTACTTACATGAGAACGTGAAAACTGAAAAGAGAAAAGGGTTATTTAGTAAGTGAAAATATTAGGCTCATCCTCAACTCCTTATATACTAGATCCATCTACTTGTAACAAGTTCCAACTTCCAACCTCATATTCTCTAGAGTTGAGAACCAGCTGAGCAGTCAAGCTACTAGATTTATGGCCAATATAGTTAGCTCACTTTACCTATGATGATCAAAATTAAGTCGATCAAGCCAGAAAGCAAACATATGGCATAAGGCAATGCATTCGACCAATGAAGTTTTAATACAAACTAGGGAAACACAGTGTTCTCTTCTCTATCCATGAGTTCATATATAACTTGTCGTCACAACAAATTGAGAGACACATGCTACAGATTTTGTCTATGATGGCTATCAACTGATTAGCAAAGCATACAAAAGTGTACATATTTAACATCATAGATACAATGACACCTGAATCACTACAACTCCATAAAGGAAGGTTTTCAACTTATTGTCTGCTTCACATCAATCTCCTTTACCATTTCGAGCAACCCTCTATGCTATCTTGGAGCTTACTGACCTGCAATCTCCAAACCATTGCCTAATAACAAAGATCTTGTACTCTTCGCCATATGAAGATATACAAGGACTTCCCTTAAAAATAGTATGGCTGGGTGATGAGGGAAACAGTAACAAGGTCCATTATCTATAAATCTTTATGGTACGTGGCTCCAATTAATTATGCACAAGTACTTTATCTGGGCTCGTTTTGTTAACCATGGCTATGCTTATTTGGTTATTAGTTTTGCTCTTCAAGTACTTTAACCCCTTGCTTTGTAGAATCTTTTAGTTCAATCTTTTTAGTCTGAAAGATGCCCATCTGTTAGAATTTTCTATGGTTATGGCTGAAATACACAAATTTGAATCTGTATCAATTTTAAACTTGAAGGGCTCACTGAAATTGCTAATGACAGTGGGAAAACATAAAGAGGGTTGGATTATTGTAGACTTGTAGAGTTGTAGTAGTTGTTTGGCTCCAAAATCAGTCTGGTTGTAAACAGTCTCTTTTGAGCGTGCGCAGGCGTGCCAGCACCGTGGGGTGCAGTCATCGGGATGTCCCTTGACCTGACTTCTGAATCAAACGTTGTGGACGAGGAGAGCACCAACCTTGTCACAAGGTTCTTTTCGCCTTCCGGAAAAGGACTTCTTGCCTTACGGGTAAGGACTTGTGTTGTGATCTCTTCGCGTCACCGAATCGATACTCAACGTTGTAGGTTGAGCAGCTCAATCACCGGGAAGTTTGGAGAAAGCACGGGTTTGCTAAAGCGTATCTTTAGCTTCGCTAGGTTGCAACTAGGTTGCATGTAGGTTTGCTCCGGAGAGGCTTTGATAATCTGTGCGATTAGTTGATTGAAGAGTTGTGTCCCTGCTTCGTCCTTGAAACCTGGTATTTATACCCTAGGGTTTCGACTGTTCCTTGCCATAGAAGGATTATTGATTGAAGTTTCCTATTCAATCTCCGCTACTTGATTCCAATAAGGACTCATTTTCCTTATGGATCCCGGAATGGGTGAAGCTATAACACAAACCCAAGTAGACTTATTTTTGGGCCGCAGGTATCGGCCCGCTATGCTAAATCCCCTAAAGGGATCTTGCCAAAATTACTTTTGGGCTCAAACAGTAGTATCTATGTCTCACAGACCAAATTTGTCAGAAACTGTTATATGCAATTATCCGGCTATATGGGGGAAACAATCTGAAAGATGAATTGATTTGGGTGTCTCGATGTAAAAATATAGGGGTATGCGAACTTTCCAACTATGGTTTCAGAAATTCCAACTAAAAACAATTAAACAACAACATTTAGATAGAAAATGTCAAGTGGTCAGCTATGAATGTTGAGGTAAACTATGTGTCACTAGTCAATCATATCATGTGTGAAATTATATAGAGTCCCTAGGAAGCTAAGGAATCTCACATTTCCATAAAACAATTGCAGTTATTTGATTTGGAGGTAGTGATAACTTGAGAAATGTTTAGATCAAAAAATCCAATTGACTTTTGATAGCCAGTGTAATACCCCGAAAAATCCAAATTAAATTCCGTGGATTTTTTAGAAATGATTTCACGATAGTGGGAGCGAGTACGAGTCTCGGAGAAGTTGTGGAATTAGTTTGAACGATTAATTTTCGAAATCGAACGTTATTTAGGGGCTCGTGGAAATTGACTTTTTATACATACGGAATTTGGGAAAACTTCCTGCATGAAAGTTGTAGGGCTCGTCGATACGATCTCGTGCATATGTGGAACACAATATTCGGAGTTCGTATGAATAAGTTATGAATATTTGAAATTTGGGAATTTTCTATAAATAGGAAAAATTTCTGATTTTTTCATTAAGGACGAAAAAATCTAATTTTTGCTAAACAGTCCCCGAAACCCTCCGTTCTCTCTCCTCTCCCACGCGGCAGAACCGCTCGACCCGACCCGGCCGAACGGCCCTCCTCCGGCGTCCTCCAGCCCCGGACCCGGACACCACCGTGATCGCCGCTCCACGCCCAGACGCCCTCCGGTGTGGTCTTGGCCCGCCGCTGCCCCGAAAGCTGGATCGAAGACACCCAGACGAGCGAAACCGACCCGGCCGGAAAACGTCGACGCCGGCGTTGCACGGGCCGATCCTTCCCATTTTCGTGATCTCCTCTTCCCCCTGATCATCCCCATGTAAGTCTTTCATCACGATTTTGAGTGTAGACCGCTAGATCAAGGTTTGACTTTTTGAACGCCTCTGATTCAATCTAGGATCCGATCGTGCGGCCGAGATTAATCCAACTTCAACGCTTGATCTAGGACGATCTAGGCCGAACCAGGCTTAGCTCCAGGTATGAAAGTTGATCACCCTTTCATTTTGAAGAAGTTTGTAGTTGACGACTTTTGCATCAGAGGTGGTTGACCGCCGCGTTGACCACCGTCTGACCTCCGCTTGTGGCGGCGGGTCGGACCTTATTTTGAGTTTATATTATCTGGACGATGATCTACGCATCCATACGAGCGTTTTGATATATTACAAGGTTATTTTAGAAAATGTGGATAAATAATGGATTTATGTTTTGACGTTACTATTTAACGTTTTTACGGTTTATCTTCGGTTTACGATCTGCGAAGATCTGACCATCGGTTTTACTTCAAATTATAACATGTTGATCGTATGACTGTCCCGATGACTTTGTGTGGTCATGGGCGAAGATCCGACCGTTGGATCTTCGTATAAATGCAAAACAGTGATTAGGGAGGCGATTCGTGAGAATCCGTCCGTCGGATTTTCGTATAAATTTGTGAAGATGTTAGTAAGGACGATTCAGGAAGATCCGACCGTTGGATCTTCGTGATGATTTTTGGAGGGTGATCCTAAAGGCGATCCGTGAGGATCCGACCGTTGGATCATCATTTAATTTCGATCCGACCGTTGGATTGTCGTTTAAGTATGTTTTTGAGTTATTGGCTAAAATAAGGTCATGTGTGATTAGGTGATTGACGGTCTCCCTTGGGTGAACGATTTCGGTGTGTATTGTGTTAAATTGAAGACGCAGCGGGAATATCGAGGTGAGTAAATCGCACATGGTTCATTCATGAACCGAAATTCGGTGATTTTATTTAATTGAGAAATTGTGGAAATTGTTTTATGAAAATAAATATTTGTTTTAAATTATATGGACTTGATCGACTACGGTCCATAGGTAAGTAAAATGTATTTAAACTATAAAAAAATGAATTTCTAGATTTTATTGCATGTGAACTATAGTTGGTATTAGTGGTCACTCTTGTGTGGGTGACTACATATATATATATTTACGTGGAATATATATTGGATGGTGTGATTTACTGAGTTATATTTTGAGCATTACCCTTTGGAATATGTGATTTATCTTAGATGTTGTGTTGTCTATGATAATGGGTAATTGAGTAAAGTGCGATAGTTGAGTCGTTGAGATGAATTAAATGAGGAGTCGAGTGAATTGAGGAAAGCAGTCATTCGTAAGGTGAACCTTGGCCCAGGTGACACTTTACGATACAGTTAGAGCTCTAGTCTGTCTGCTGTCATACTGCTTGGGGGATAAACGAGTTATCATATGCCCTTGGGTATGACATGACATACTGAATGGGGTGATTAATATAATTAATCATAAGCCTGTAAGTATGATATACTGAATGGGGTGATTAATCTAATTAATCATAAGCCTGTAAGTATAATATACTGCATGGGATGATTTATATAAATAAATCATAAGCCTGTGAGTATATATTGAGTAAACAGTTGTTTGTTTTTGAGTAGTCATGTTGAGATGTGAGTTGATTGATGCTTGAAGTGACGTTGTACACTTCAATTATTATGCAAAGAAAATACTTGAGTTGAATTTATGCTTGAGTTGATTTGGTTACTTTAAATCGTGCAATCCTTTCATTTACTCATACGAGCTGTCAAAAGCTTACCGGGTTTGTGTTGTTGCAATCCCGGTACACTATTCAAATTGTGTAGCGGGTAATCCTACAGGTCAGGAAAATCAGGACGGTGATCGTGCGGGTTAGAGAATTTGTTTTAGTTTTACAGCAATTGTAATTGTGAGGTGAGTTATGCTCATTTGAGCCTTACAATATAATTTGGTGAGAGTGTGCTGTAATAAACAAATTTGAGATTTGGTTTATGTAATATCGAGCGATGTGAGGTGTGGTTGTTTTGAGAAAAAAATTCAGGTTGTATTTATGTGAGTTGTATTAATTCATGTTTCGGATTTGGATTTGTTATTCAAAATCCGGGGCGTGACAGTTTGGTATCAGAGCGTAAGGTACATATTTGGTGATAATCAGTACTCCCCGAGTGATGGCTCGTCTGCAGCGGATCCCCATCATATACTCTTCGGTACTGGTATAATAATTGGGTATGTCTTAGTATGGGGTCTAGACAGCGTGTATGTCCGTAGGACGGTAGAGTTGCCTTCTAAGTTCGTATTAGAATAAGTTTAGTGTCCGCGAGTTGTGATCTTCGAGGAATGGAAACCTCCGGATTTAACTCTGATGAGTCAGTGAGGATTGTTTATGGAAATGAGTTTCCTTTTGTATGTAGAAGTGTTTGGTTGAAGGCATGGTGTGGACCTATGCTTGTATCTGATGTGGATACGAGTATTAATTGATAGTAATATTACCTTCTTAAGTTGGACATACAGATGCATTTGAATAGATTCTAAACTCATGTGGAGTTGTGAGTAGTGTTGCGGTTAGGGAAGAAATTATTGTGGTTAATTCTTCCATGTGCTTGTAAGTTGTTGAGCAGAGTTTGAGGTGCGAGAACGGAGTTTGATCTCGTGTTTAAGTGATTGAGACGAACGACTATATATTTGAGTTCTCTCCGAGTACCTAAAATCTTAAGGGGTATTTGAAGTGGGACTAGTGGTAGTTTTGGCATTTCTAAATTTAAATCGAGATCCGAGGAACATGTTTTGTATACGTGGTTGATGTTGCGAGCATCATTTTTGATTGATATTTTGCGTTTCCCAAAGACAACTGGATTGGAAATTCTCCGTTTGGACACCTTGGTCTGTTGACCTGACTATGACTTGTGGACATAGTTTTATTTAAGTAAAGGAAATTGATTTTGGTGAACTAGTTTTCTTAAGTTTTGGATCATAGTATGGAGATGGACTGCAGTGAATTTGAAGTTGTTGTGTGTTTTAAGTTTAAGTAGGCGGGACACTTAAAGTTTTGCAATGGAGTTGATTTTGGTGTAATTAATTGGGAGAGTTAGAATCAGTTCTGGTGAATGATGTTGGATGAGAGTGTGTGCCTTTGGTGATTGATTTTAGGTGATATAGTTAAACGCAATTTCGGATATTGATTTTAGTGACTTTGTTAGGTATCCATAGTGGTTCAAGTGAATTACTATGTGATATGGAGTTTGATTCGATTTCTGAATCGCTAAATGTTAGGGATTGAATTGTGGTGAGTTTTTGTTGAAGCAATTGATAGATGGAATTATCGAGATTCTATAAGAGTTGTAAGAGTAACTCTAAAGACGTGGGTTTTTCCTAGCTAACTCAGGATGTGTTTAGCTTTATTAAACCCTAATTCTAACGCCGAAATTGTTTGTGTTTGGTTTGACTCTAAGGATGCTAGCTAGACCTCTGTGCAACTTAATTGATTGTTTGTGATAAATCATTATGAAATATGTGTGCAGTAGAGTTGTTTATGGTTTTGAAAAGAGTATTGAGTGACCAAGGTTCGATCCTTGGTGTTGTTGTTGGTTAAACAAAAAGAAAAGAAAACATGCACACAATCTTATTGATTTTATATCACAAAAAAGGGAAACGAGGACTATGCTATACTAAGCCTAGTCAGCAGCTCCGGATGGATTGAGGCTGAGCTCAAGAGAAACGTTTGAGCCACTGTGGTAACCGCCTGAGCCACCAGAATAGTAACCAAAAGCGCTACCTTCCTCGGAAGTAGCCTTCAGGTTACCAAAGACGTCCTCGCCGTGCACGGGGAACAGAGGAAGAGTTTGAACCTCCTGGTGATCTCCTCCTCGTTGTTGCAGGGATGTTTGTCCTCCTGTTGTGCCAAAAGAGTTGTACTGGTATTAGTGTTGAAGTGTGAGGAAGAATATGAAACAAAATTTAAATCAAGAAATCCTTCATTACCAGTAGAATAGGTGGAACCAAAGTTGAGATCAATGGATCTACCATCATCAGTAGAACTAGTGGACCCAAAATTGATGTCAATGGATCCACCAGCTGGCCCAAAATTGATGTCGATGGATCCACCAGCACCAGTAGAACCAGTGGACCCAAAATTGAGATCAATGGATCCACCAGTACCAAGAGAACTAGTTTCCATGGGCACTGGAGCAGCCTGATTACACCTATTCATCTGCTTCTCTCGAGCCCTGACGTTCTGAAACCAAAAGTAAATGTTCTTACCCTCAACATGTCCATACTGGTTCAGCTGGAGGCAGATCTCGTGAATGTGCTCTGTAGTTGGGCACTTAAATCCCTTGACGTAGTAAAGATCCTTGAGGATTCTTATTTGTTCTGGAGTAGGAATCCACCTGGTACGGCTTCGCCAGAAATCCATGTTGGCACTACTTCCAGCTGCTTGGGTGTTTCCTCCCTCCTCTGTTGGTTGCTGTTGTTGTGGTTCCATTTGTTGCGGGGTTTGGAGCTCCATTAGTTGCAGAGTTCGTGGCTCTTGGGTCATGGAGTGAGAGGATGTGAAAATCGAGGAATACATGGTTTAGTGTTTGAGGGAGATTTTGTTAGAAGGATTGGAGTTGTTGAACTGGTGATTGGAGATCTGAGATTCTCAGAGGAAAGATGAGATCGAATCTTCAAATGGAAGAAAAGATCTGAGAAAGAAGGATTGAAGATTTGGAGGAAAAGATTGAAGATCTGAAAGTTTAGAGGAAAGATGGGATTGAATCAACTAGATGGGAGAGAAGATCAGAAGAGAAGGATCGAAATTGATGAAGAAAGGATTTGAGAAGAGAAAGGCTGAAGAGTTGAGAGAGAAAGGCTTGAGCTCGGAAGAAAATTTCTTTTCCTTGGAGTGAACAGTTTTTCTCCAGAATGCACCTATTTATAGAACAAGGTGAACAGATCTCCACCGTTGGATGGACGATCTCTGAGATTCATTCTACGCGTTAGATTAAAGTCACCCGAAAACACGGAAAAGCTGTTGGCGCGTGGAGAGCGTGTAAGGGGACCGAGGGAATCTCGAGACGCTGTGGCAGACAGCTTTAGCCGAAAGTGATTTGCTTTCCGTAAATCACGGAAGAGACGTGTCGTGGCACGTGGAGTGTACCGACAGTTTGTTGTTATTCTATCGCTTATGATAGAATAAATAAAAGGAGTTGCATGGATAGTAACGAGAGCAGCTGGTGCTCTAGTGGTTGAAGAGCAAAGCTCTTGTACAAGAGGTCAGAGGTTCGAACCTTGCCTCTCGTTTATTTTTATTATGTTCGCTTATGACATAATAAGTATAACATTTGTACACATTATATTAAGCACAGCTTGTGCTCCAGTGGTTGGGGACAAAGGTCTCATGCAGCAGGTTAAGGTTTCGAACCTTGCCTCCCCCGTTATTTTATTTATGTCGCTTATGACATAATAAATATAACACGTGAGCATATATTAATGAAGGCAGCTCTTGCTTCAGTGGTTGGGAGCAAAACCTTCGTGTTCGAGGTCGGGAGTTCGAACCTTACCTCTTACAAATATTTTTGGATCTCGTATATGCTTGATATACGGACGTATATACGGTATGTACGGTATACATACGTATATACGGTCTGTACGGTATGCATACGTATATACAGTTGTACGATATGCATACGTATATACGGTCTGTACGGTATGCATACGTATATACGGTATGTACAATTTCATACCGTAGCCGAGCTGGAAGTTGGTGGGCCGATTGGTAGGCCCAAATAGTAAGCCCAATTGTTCGGCCCGATTGGTAGGCCCAATTGTTCGGCCCAAATGGTAGACCCAAATAGTAAGCCCAATTGTTCGGCCCGAATGGTAGGCCCAAATGTTAAACCCAAATTGGTTCGGGCCGGTTCGAAATGTGGATGGTTCGGTTTCTTCGGCCCAATTGGCCAGCCCTAATGCTTAGCCCAAGGATTGAGCAAGCCCAAGTCATCATCACTGGGTGACATGTTTTGTTGGAGTGCTTTTGAGAATGATTTGTTTTGAGTGATGCTAATTGAGTAGCGAAACGCTTTGTGGGAGTGTTTATTGTGTTTGTATGCCAGTACAGGATGACGATCAGTGTGAAAACAGCTATATGTGCAATGCCACGTGGTGATTTGAGTGTGGGTTGCTTGAGGCAATTGTTGTGCTGTAATTTTGAGAAATGATGCGGTGAAGGAATGTCATGTTGATGACTTAAGTGGGAATGAGGATTTCATTTGTGAATTCTTGTTGTGTGAGTTTACGTTTGTGATGAAAGGATTTAGTGGCCATAGGAATGTATTTTTATACAAAGGGCTGTGGCTTTGTAGATTACTACAGTTTTGGGAAAGATGGAGATTCGATGGTTAGGTTAACCGTAATCGAGAGCAATTAACTTGCGCTTAAATTTCGGGACGAAATTTCTTTAAGGAGGGTAGATTGTAATACCCCGAAAAATCCAAATTAAATTCCGTGGATTTTTTAGAAATGATTTCACGATAGTGGGAGCGAGTACGAGTCTCGGAGAAGTTGTGGAATTAGTTTGAACGATTAATTTTCGAAATCGAACGTTATTTAGGGGCTCGTGGAAATTGACTTTTTATACATACGGAATTTGGGAAAACTTCCTGCATGAAAGTTGTAGGGCTCGTCGATACGATCTCGTGCATATGTAGAACACAATATTCGGAGTTCGTATGAATAAGTTATGAATATTTGAAATTTGGGAATTTTCTATAAATAGGAAAAATTTCTGATTTTTTCATTAAGGACGAAAAAATCTAATTTTTGCTAAACAGTCCCCGAAACCCTCCGTTCTCTCTCCTCTCCCACGCGGCCGAACCGCTCGACCCGACCCGGCCGAACGGCCCTCCTCCGGCGTCCTCCAGCCCCGGACCCGGACACCACCGTGATCGCCGCTCCACGCCTAGACGCCCTCCGGTGTGGTCTTGGCCCGCCGCTGCCCCGAAAGCTGGATCGAAGACACCCAGACGAGCGAAACCGACCCGGCCGGAAAACGTCGACGCCGGCGTTGCACGGGCCGATCCTTCCCATTTTCGTGATCTCCTCTTCCCCCTGATCATCCCCATGTAAGTCTTTCATCACGATTTTGAGTGTAGACCGCTAGATCAAGGTTTGACTTTTTGAACGCCTCTGATTCAATCTAGGATCCGATCGTGCGGCCGAGATTAATCCAACTTCAACGCTTGATCTAGGACGATCTAGGCCGAACCAGGCTTAGCTCCAGGTATGAAAGTTGATCACCCTTTCATTTTGAAGAAGTTTGTAGTTGACGACTTTTGCATCAGAGGTGGTTGACCTTCGTTGACCGCCGCGTTGACCACCGTCTGACCTCCGCTTGTGGCGGCGGGTCGGACCTTATTTTGAGTTTATATTATCTGGACGATGATCTACGCATCCATACGAGCGTTTTGATATATTACAAGGTTATTTTAGAAAATGTGGATAAATAATGGATTTACGTTTTGACGTTACTATTTAACGTTTTTACGGTTTATCTTCGGTTTACGATCTGCGAAGATCTGACCATCGGTTTTACTTCAAATTATAACATGTTGATCGTATGACTGTCCCGATGACTTTGTGTGGTCATGGGCGAAGATCCGACCGTTGGATCTTCGTATAAATGCAAAACAGTGATTAGGGAGGCGATTCGTGAGAATCCGTCCGTCGGATTTTCGTATAAATTTGTGAAGATGTTAGTAAGGACGATTCAGGAAGATCCGACCGTTGGATCTTCGTGATGATTTTTGGAGGGTGATCCTAAAGGCGATCCGTGAGGATCCGACCGTTGGATCATCATTTAATTTCGATCCGACCGTTGGATTGTCGTTTAAGTATGTTTTTGAGTTATTGGCTAAAATAAGGTCATGTGTGATTAGGTGATTGACGGTCTCCCTTGGGTGAACGATTTCGGTGTGTATTGTGTTAAATTGAAGACGCAGCGGGAATATCGAGGTGAGTAAATCGCACATGGTTCATTCACGAACCGAAATTCGGTGATTTTATTTAATTGAGAAATTGTGGAAATTGTTTTATGAAAATAAATATTTGTTTTAAATTATATGGACTTGATCGACTACGGTCCATAGGTAAGTAAAATGTATTTAAACTATAAAAAAATGAATTTCTAGATTTTATTGCATGTGAATTATAGTTGGTATTAGTGGTCACTCTTGTGTGGGTGACTACATATATATATATTTACGTGGAATATATATTGGATGGTGTGATTTACTGAGTTATATTTTGAGCATTACCCTTTGGAATATGTGATTTATCTTAGATGTTGTGTTGTCTATGATAATGGGTAATTGAGTAAAGTGCGATAGTTGAGTCGTTGAGATGAATTAAATGAGGAGTCGAGTGAATTGAGGAAAGCAGTCATTCGTAAGGTGAACCTTGGCCCAGGTGACACTTTACGATACAGTTAGAGCTCTAGTCTGTCTGCTGTCATACTGCTTGGGGGATAAACGAGTTATCATATGCCCTTGGGTATGACATGACATACTGAATGGGGTGATTAATATAATTAATCATAAGCCTGTAAGTATGATATACTGAATGGGGTGATTAATCTAATTAATCATAAGCCTGTAAGTATAATATACTGCATGGGATGATTTATATAAATAAATCATAAGCCTGTGAGTATATATTGAGTAAACAGTTGTTTGTTTTTGAGTAGTCATGTTGAGATGTGAGTTGATTGATGCTTGAAGTGACGTTGTACACTTCAATTATTATGCAAAGAAAATACTTGAGTTGAATTTATGCTTGAGTTGATTTGGTTACTTTAAATCGTGCAATCCTTTCATTTACTCATACGAGCTGTCAAAAGCTTACCGGGTTTGTGTTGTTGCAATCCCGGTACACTATTCAAATTGTGTAGCGGGTAATCCTACAGGTCAGGAAAATCAGGACGGTGATCGTGCGGGTTAGAGAATTTGTTTTAGTTTTACAGCAATTGTAATTGTGAGGTGAGTTATGCTCATTTGAGCCTTACAATATAATTTGGTGAGAGTGTGCTGTAATAAACAAATTTGAGATTTGGTTTATGTAATATCGAGCGATGTGAGGTGTGGTTGTTTTGAGAAAAAAATTCAGGTTGTATTTATGTGAGTTGTATTAATTCATGTTTCGGATTTGGATTTGTTATTCAAAATCCGGGGCGTGACAGCCAGTGATAGGTTTATAAGTTCACTTCACTCGAATATAGAATGGTATTTAAGCAGCGCATGGATTGGCCTGTGATGCTCCTGGCTTAAGGATCAAGAGTTGCAATTTTATTGCACAGAATTGTTCATATCCGAGGTAGAGACTAATCAGTATAATTTGGGACGAGGTCTAACATTGGCCATGTTTTTTGTGACGCTTTAACTAAAATATTTATATCTTTTCAATCTTTTAGGCCTATCTTATGGTCTCAGTGAACTACACAAAGTACAACTCTTGTTGAGGCCAAATTAAATGAAATCAAACAGTAACAAACATCAAATGAAACTCCAAACCATACAAAATCCAAAAGGGTTTTCAGATGCATATCTGTAGTGTTTGCACAAAAGATTTGAAATTGGAGAGAGAGAGAGAAGTAGATATGGTGGCCTCTGGGAAGGTGGCGGGTCGGCAATCGGTGACGTGCCGCTGCAGGTCCTTCAGGAAGCTGGTAAGTTTGGTTCCTCTCAATAAGGTGCATAGAAAAATCTGAGAGAAAATTCAGCCATGTCAGCTTTAATTCCCAAAAGTTTGGGCTCTCTATCTCCTCGAATCCAAATTTCATTTCAATTCATTTTATGAGTTACAAGTAAATTGAAACAAGAAATTTGAAGCTTGAAGAACCAACCTTTTGTAGAAATCGGCGAGGCGCGTAATGTTCGAGGAAGGTTCAGGTCAGTTCAACGTCAGATGTCGAGGTCAGGTCAGTTCGACGTCAAAGGTCGAGGTCAAGTCAGTTCGTCTTCTACCGTTTCAGAATAAGAGAAGTGTCAAAATCTCACCTTTGGAGACTCTTAATAACCAAGTTATATCAGATTCCATGCCTCAAGCATTTTGATACACAATGAATAAGTAATCTGGAAGTAAGTCACTAGATTTTCCGTTGCTTATTCTGCAAGTAAATGGTAAGTTGTTAAATGCCTTATTGAACTAAATGATAATGTCCATTTCAGTCTCACAACTCTAGCATAGAGATCGACACATTAGTTCTGTGCTTGTTCTTATGCATGCTTGATTTCATTATTTGTCAGGTCACTTAGTTTTTTTTTATGCACTAGGATTTCTTTACAACCAGTACGTAACTCCATTCAAAGATGCTGAATCTACAAAAACTAACTCTTTGATTCTGCAAACTCTAATTGCCTTAGGGGCTTCCATCTTTAACTTAACTTAAGTCTTTTCTTATCACAAAAAAAAAAAAAAAAAAAAAAAAACTCATCGGAATGTTAATTAATATGCGTTTGTTTCATAATCAGCTACCTCTTTCATACTTCCATTGATTCTTGTCCTCCTTATTATAGGAAGGAATTCATATGGATCATTTGTTACCTGCACATCACGAATCAATATCACAAGATATATCATATAAGTATCATGATTTTTATTCAAGTCATAACTTATTGGACTATGATGCATTAAATCACAAATTTTGCAGGAACTTCTACAATGTAAAAGATCGAAGATCGTGAAATCCAAACCAGCTGACAGGTTTGATTCTTTTGCTTTACCATTTACTTTTATTTTTACTTTGTTGTACCATGTTGCTTTAACATTTTGTTTCTATGCGGTTCACTTTTTCCTAGCAGAACGTATTCATTTCACATGGACTGGTGGGGCTTCTATGAGATTCAATCATTTCCCCACTGTTCCTAGTCATCTTTATGACTTTTCCAAACAAAGATTAAAGTCTAAAGGTGCCTACATTGTTTTCTGTTTCTCCTCCTCCATCTCACTCTTTTAGTCTTCTTTCAGTCAATACATCAGATTATCAGAAGATGGGAGCAGCAAAGCAAACAGATTTAGCATGCATTTCAGAAGGTGAAGGATCATCATGTGTAGAAAAACATGCCATCCTTGAAGCAGCACCTATTGTGTCATCCTACAATGACAAAATCCGTCCTCTCCTTGACGCCGTTGACAAGCTCAGGAGCCTCATGGTTATGGAGGAAGGCATTCAGCTCCCCACCATTGTTGTTGTAGGTGACCAATCATCTGGCAAGTCAAGCGTCCTTGAATCCCTGGCCGGCATCAGCCTGCCACGTGGACAAGGTATCTGCACCAGGGTACCCCTTATAATGAGGCTTCAACACCACTCTAGTCCTGAACCAGAGTTCCAGTTGGAGTACAATGGCAAAGTTGAGCACACTGATGAGGTCAACATTGCTGATGATATTGTCAATGCCACCAATGCTATTGCTGGGGCAGGTAAGGGAATTTCTAAAACCCCATTGACTTTGTTGGTGAAAAAGGATGGTGTTCCTGATTTGACTATGGTTGATCTCCCTGGAATCACTAGAGTTCCTGTTCATGGTCAGCCTGAGGATATCTATGATCAAATCAAAGATATGATCATGGAGTATATCAAGCCTGAAGAGAGCATCATTCTCAATGTGTTGTCTGCTACTGTTGATTTTACAACTTGTGAATCCATTAGGATGTCACAGAGTGTGGATAGAGCTGGTGATAGGACCCTGGCTGTGGTCACAAAGGTTGATAAGGCGCCCGAAGGACTATTAGAGAAGGTTACAGCAGACGATGTTAGTATTGGTCTTGGTTATGTCTGTGTGAGGAACCGGATTGGAGATGAAACTTATGAGGAGGCAAGGGCAATATCTCAACAACTTTTTCAAACTCATCCTTTGCTGTCCAAGATTGAAAAATCTATGGTTGGAATTCCAGTTCTGGCTCAAAAGTTGGTGCAGATTCAAGCTTCTAGCATAGCTAGAAACTTGCCAGACATTGTCAAGAAGATAAATGACAAGCTGAGTTCTTGTCTTCTGGAGCTGAACAAAATGCCAAAGAAACTGTCATCTGTTGCTGAAGCCATGACTGCGTTTATGCAGATCATCGGATCATCAAAAGAATCTCTTAGGAAAATTCTGGTCAGAGGAGAATTTGATGAATTCCCTGATGACAAGCGCATGCATTGCACTGCTCGGCTTTATGAGATGCTCAGTCAGTACTCAGATCAACTTCACAAGTGTGAAGAAAGTGACCCAAAAAGTAACTTCTTAGTAGAGGAGATCAAGATTTTGGAGGAAGCAAAAGGTATTAATCTACCAAATTTTGTTCCCCGCAATGCTTTTCTTGTTATCTTGCAGGGAAAAGTGAAGGGAATTTCGAGCATACCTATTGGTTTTGTTGAGAAGGTTTGGAGTTATATTGAAGAAGTGGTTATGTCTTTGTTAATGCATAATACAGAAAACTATTATCAGCTTCAGGAATGCACCAGAAGAGCTGGCCGTAATCTTATAACAAGGATGAAAGAAAGGTCAGTTGAGTGGATGATGGAGATAGTGGAAATGGAGAAGCTGACTGATTATACATGTAATCCAGAATATGTATCCGAATGGAGCAGGCTGATGGGTCAACAAGACGCATTTGTACATACGGTGTTATCTAAAAATTACTCTACGATCTCTGTAGAGGGTATTGGGGAAGTTGAAGTTGGAGTCCTTCGGCAGTATAATCATGTTCTGTCTCAGGCTTTCGACTTGAAAATGAGGATGACTGCCTATTGGAAAGTTGTTCTGAGAAGGCTTGTTGATTGTATGGCTTTGCATTTGCAGTTGAGTGTTTCGAAACTTGTGAACCAAGACATGGAGAGTGAGATTGTGAATGAGTTGATGGGACCAAATTGTGGTGGTGGGATTGAGAAAATGCTGGAGGAATCTCCAGCAGTTGCCATCAAGCGTGAGAAGCTGGTAAAGAGTATCAAAAAGCTTAGGGATTCCAAAGAGGTTGTTGCTAAGATCTTGGATGGCGTTGCTACCTAATTGCATAATGGCGTGTGGTCTCTTTCTAGGTAGTATTAAAAATAATGCGTTTTGTTTATCATGTCTGTATGAACTATCTATTTCTGGCAATTAGTAGAGTGGATTTTGCTTTAATTTTGATGCAGCTTATGTTTCTTCTTTCTTCATTTAAGGTTTGATAGTGTTCATGAAATAAAGATAATATGTAATGCTCAATACTCAAGTCAGTACTTGTGAATGAATTATAGTGTTCACTAGAAAAAGGCGCCCGCACGCTGCTGCGGGTTTTATTGTCAATCGATCCAATTATAATAATGCATTCTCGCTAGGTTGTTTTTGATAAAAATAAAAAATAAAAATAAAGACTAAAATGTGTAATATAGTTGTGAAAATATTGATCTACATTACAATTTTGATATATATACTCTTATATTTTAATAACAATTGGAATTGTTTGAAATGAAGAAGTTTAGAACATGAAGAAAGATATAATTAAGGAAGTAACCCAAGGATAGGATCCTTAATCTTACACAATTCAATTAACCCTGCATGGCACTCTCTTGACATTACAAAAGATCTAATGCAAATTCAGAGACAACTCTAGTATGACCTGTACCTTCAATATGCTCTTGATCCTCTCCTACCGCCCATTCCAGAACCCCACTGCAGATTAAGATTGCACAATGTAATATGTTAATAACTGATCTGAATTACAAATAAAAAATTCCATCCTTTAGCTTAAAGAGATTAACCAAAAACAAACCATAATGCTGAACTTAGCAATGAAAAAATCACATACAGCAAACACGAACCTACTCTTTTCGTGAAACTTTTTGTGGTCACTATTTCTCACAAACATGATAGAGCATTAATATTATAAACTACACTGCAATCAACCACTCTGTGGAAACCCTTATTCGATAAATTATCTTATATTCATGAAGAAAGATCTTCCAAACTTATGAAAGCCATCAGGTGAAGTGGTGAACATACTCTAGAATTCATATATTCAAAATCCAGACTTCCATACATCCTGCCATAGGGGTGAATAGGACCACCATACTACATTTAATTCTCCACCAAAAAAAATAAATAAATAAACAAATTTTTTTGTGACAGAACAGCTTCTTTCCAGTTTTGGCCAATGTTCCTTTCCGCAGAAAGAAAAATATGCAATGGTAAATTACATTGATCAATGATCATACATATAACTCTAAGAATTAACAACAGAATTGGGTCCACAACCAAATTATTATGTGTGTACTACTGTACTATGTGCGCAAAAAAATGCAATTTGAAACAGATATAGATAAACAATAAAAAAATAATGTCCAAACACTCAAAAGCTACTTTTTGTTTAAGTATATTGGTATTGAGAGAGAATTGTAGAGAGAAGTGTGTATTATTATTGAGAATAGGAGCCCTATATATAGGGATTACAAAGTACTAGTTCTAATGTTACAAGGAATACCAATCCGTGTAGGATTGGGAAATCTAGAACATTCTCTCCTATTGCTACTCCTAGTTTGATAAGGCACACTAAATCGATATTCCTTCAACACTCCCCCTTGTGCCGCTTCAAACTTGGTGGTGACGCTTCATCCATTGCCTCGTTAAAAACCTTGCCAGGTAACAAAAACCCTGTGGGATAAAAATAACCCTGGTCGAAGGACAAAAAGAGCACAACACGTCCTTCACTCTTCGAGATCGAACATGTAGACATCATAACTCCCCCTGATGTCGATATCTCCCCCTGATTGCTACAATCGTGGGAGTTCGGATAACTTTCTCAATCCGATGCTCTTCACATGTTTCTCGAAGGTGGATTTAGGTAACGACTTAGTGAATAAGTCCGCTACATTATCCTCTGATCGGATTTGATTCACTTCAATCTTTAGAAGTGATTGTTGTTGCTGATTATAAAAGAACTTAGGCGATATATGCTTGGTGTTGTCGCCCTTGATGAAACCTAACTTCATTTGCTCAATACAAGCTGCATTATCCTCATAAATGCATGTAGGTTCATCCGTGGTAGACTTCAAACCACAACTTCCTTGTATATGTCTAATTATAGACCTTAGCCATATACATTCACGAACGGCTTCATGTAGAGCAATAATCTCTGCATGATTCGAGGAAGTAGCAACAATGGTCTGTTTCGTAGACCTCCAAGATATCGCAGTGCTTCCCATGGTAAAGACATAACCAGTTTGGGAGCGACCTTTGTGAGGGTCAGAGAGGTACCCTGCATCAGCAAATCCCATCAAAACATCACTGTCGTTTTGATGGAGGGGGATAGGGTGAGGCCGGCCACCATGGGCGGTGGCGGCGCTGGCGGTGACAACATGGCCGATGGTCATGTTATGGACGGCGGCTCCATGCCTAATGGGGTCCGATCCCATTCTTCCGTCATTCCTTTTCTCTCTGTAGGGATAAAATAGGCCCATATCAATCGTACCTCCTGGGTATCGAAAGATTGTCTTTACACCAATCCAATGGCGGCGTGTTGGCGCAGAGCTATGTCGAGCTAACAAGTTCACTACGAATGAGATATCCGGTCTTGTGCATTGAGCTAAGTACAATAATGCGCCTATTGCACTCAAATAGGGCACTTCGGCCTCTAATGGTTCTTCGTCCTCATCCCTTGGACGAAACGGATCTTTTCCGGGCTCAAAACTACGGCCGATCATGGGAGTACTCGCAGGCTTTGCTTTATCTTCATTAAAGCGTCTTAGGATTTTCTGAGTATATGTAGACTGATGGATCAAAATCCCATCACTACGGTGCTCGAGTTCTAAACCGAGACAAAACCGTGTTTTCCCAAGATCTTTCATCTCAAATTCGGATTTCAAGTAATTAGCAGTTTCCTTTAACTCATCTAGAGTTCCAATTAGGTTCATGTCATCGACATAAACTGCTACGATTGCAAATCCGGAACTTGTTCTTTTAATGAACACGCATGGGCATATTTCATTGTTAATATATCCCTTCCCAATCAAGTAGTCACTTAGACGGTTATACCACATCCGTTCGGATTGTTTTAATCCATATAGTGAGCGTTTTAATCTTATTGAAAACGCGCTCCGTGGTTTAGAGCCACTTGATTTGGGTAATTGAAGTCCATCTGGAACCTTCATATATATCTCTGAATCTAGATCCCCATAGAGATATGCTGTAACCACATCCATAAGCTACATGTCAAGTTTTTCGGAAACTACCAAACTGACAAGGTAGCGGAACGTTATAACGTCCATTACGGGAGAATATGTCTCCTCGTAGTCGATTCCAGGGCGTTGTGAGAAACCTTGCGCCACAAGGCGGGCTTTATATTTTACCACCTCATTTTTCTCATTACGCTTTCTAACAAAGACCCATTTATGGCCAACAGGCTTTACACTTGGGGGTGTCTGCGTTACAGGCCCAAATACCTGTCTCTTTGTTAGTGAATCCAATTCAACCTGGATTGCATCTTTCCATTTAGGCCAATCTGCTCTTTGTTGACATTCTTCAACAGAGCGAGGTTCGATATCATCATATTCTATAATCCCTTTCGCAATATGATATGCAAATGCATCATCAATCGCCATAGAATTTCTATCCATCATCTCATGTACACTAGTGTAATTTATGGAGATCTCTCTATTCTCTGGAGTTGGTTCTGACATTGGAGCGTCCCCCAATGATGTCTCTTGGACATAACCATAATCCGGAATATTCTCATGAGATGGATTATTTACATCGATGATTAATGGATTATTTTGTGCCAAACTCGCTTTCTTTCTTGGGCGAGAATCTATCGAACCTATGGGCCTCCCGCGCTTCCTGGCGGGAGCCGTGGGCCTAGCCATAACGTCACCATCATTGAGAGATGGGACGTTGGCGCCATGCTCATGCATTCTTGAGTTGGCGTCATGTCCTCTACTTTTAGGGACATCAATCCTTGCAGGCACGTTTGCAGCAGGTATGTGTGATCTCGTCACTTTAGCGATATCAGAAAACGCATCAGGCATCGATTCTGCTACGTTCTGAAGATCGAGAATTCTCCGCACTTCAATTCGGACTGTGCGGTTCGGGGATCAAGATGAGACAGAGTGGGGACAGACCACGACAATTCCTGTCGTTCCTGTTGAACATTGATGTTCTTATCTCCCCCTAATGACGGGAAGACTGTCTCATCGAAGTGACAATCCGCAAATCTAGCGGTAAAGAGATCGCCTGTCAAGGGTTCTATGTAGCGGATAATCGTTGGAGAATCATATCCAACATAAATGCCTAATCGTCTTTGAGGACCCATTTTGGTGCGCTGTGGAGGCGCAATTGGCACATAAACTGCACACCCAAATATGCGTAAGTGTGAGACATTAGGCTCATACCCAGTCACGATCTGGGACGCAGAAAAGGGTTGAGTGGCAGTGGGCCTCAAACGAATAAGCACAGCTGCATGCAATATTGCATAGCCCCAAGCAGAAATAGGGAGATTGGTGCGCATTACCAATGCCCTAGCGACCATTTGTAGTCGTTTAATGGCGGCTTCTGCGAGACCATTTTGGGTGTGAACATGAGGAACAGGATGTTCAACATCAATCCCAATGGACATGCAATAATCATCAAAAGTTTTTGATGTAAACTCTCCAGCATTGTCTAATCTTATAGACTTAATAGGATGATCAGGGTGGTGAGCCCTTAACTTAATTATTTGTGCTAGGAGTTTAGCAAATGCAGCGTTCCTTGTGGACAATAGCATGACATGTGACCAGCGTGTCGATGCATCAACCAACACCATAAAATATCGAAATGGTCTGCATGATGGTTGAATAGGTCCACAAATATCACCTTGGATTCTTTGCAAGAATGGTATATTTTCTTTAGTGTCCTTTGCATAGGATGGTCTCGATCCTAATTTTGCTAAAGAGCAGGCTTTGCAGAACGAATGATGGGCTTTAGAAACAACCAATGAGGATTTTGGTTGAGCCACAAAGTCACAAGTGACGTTAGAAGTAAAATTTGGAGACAAAGGAGCCTTGGTGGCGTCAATGCCACCCTGAGGCCGCAGGGGGAAGGCGGCGCCGGCCAAGGATGGCCGGATTTGGGGGGTGAACGGCGCCGTGAGGCGCAGGGCCTCATTCGGTGTCCAAAAACCGAGTTTTACTTCTTTTCGTTCTGAAAAAGGGATGTCCGTGTGAAGTCTTTAATATACGGATCATCATGTCACGACCTGGGTGTCCCAAACGGTCGTGCCAAAGCCTATATGTGTCGGAATCCCATAAATCATCTCTCATGACATGGTTGGATTCAATGACTCGAATTGTGGTTGCATACAACCCACTAGAGTGACACATAAGTTTCTCTAAGACTCGTTTATGTCCGTAGTCATTAGAGGTGATGCAAAGGAACTCTTGTCCATTCTCACAATGTGTTTCCACATGAAAACCATTGGCTCTTATATCTTGTAAGTAATAAAGTTCGAAAAATATGTCCATGACATGAGATAAAATCAATCGATACTTTATTAATAATAGCCAATGATTACATCAGAGTTTCTTGACCGAAATCTAATCCAATATAAAAATCAAACCGTAGACAAATCGTAGTCACTCAATCTGTTCGGTAATTTCAATTTAGTTGTGACCAGGTAAGGTAAGGCGAGATTTTGGTGGAGCGTTTGCTCACTTTTAAAACCGTTCTCTCAGATCAAACCTTGCCTAGACATCACAATTACTCTTGAGTACGCCTAGAGGGAAAGAGTTAATACAATAAGTCATTTGATTGATTTAAGGCATAATTGCCATTACATGATTCTTGGAAATAATAAAGACTATAAAAATCTGCGGCATTTTGTCTTCATCGCCAGATTTAAATTCTTTGTGAACTCGATGTCTTGATCACCATGATGCGACTACCTTCATAGGTACATTGCAAATTCAGGTCCATTGATCAGACGTTCCATATCAGAAATAGACACCATAAAGAGGATTCTCCCTTGATTGAGGCGCATTGGCGCAATATGCATAGTCCCTAGGACTGGTGGCGTTGGAAAGTGGTGCCCATGGCCAACGTTGGCTCCATGGTTTCCAACCCTATTTCCCTCAAAATCACGCCTCCTACGGTCGTGAGATTGTCGCCTTGAGCGATTACCTTCTTGAGCATTTTGATCGTATGGATTATGACGTCTATGGCGACTTTCTCTAGCCATAGGACGATGCTCTTGATAGCTATCTTGAAGCCTATCAAATCTTCTTTTCACAAGTTCATTGCCATGTCTTTCAGTAGTGGCCATAGCTTCAATAAGCTGTTGAAAACTTGTGATCCGTCTTGCATTTACATGAGTCCGGAGTAAGTCAGAGGACCTCATAGCATAGACGGGGAAGGTATTGAGGGTTTTCTCAATCAACTGGTCTTCTGTGATTGTTTTTCCACAAAGACGCATCATTGCTCTGATGCTGAGAGCTTCCGAATAAAATTGCATGACAGTGTCAAATTCAGAGAAGCGAAGATCTTTCCATTCTGCTTCTGTATTCGGAAGTATGGAGTCACGAACAGTGCCATATCGTTCGCGAAGCGCATGCCAAAGCTTTATGGCGCTATCCTCATTTATGAACTCAAACTGTAGGTCACTATCCATGTGACGTTTCATGAAGGCAAGTGCCTTGGAATTATCTTTCTCAGTTTGAGGGTCTGGAGCTGTTTCAATAGGACAAAGCTCTTGGATTGTATGCAATAAATCACGGGCAATAAGGTGGATCTCGACATCAGTGACCCAAATTAAGTACCTTTTGCCTGCATAATCCAATGGAACAAAATCAAGTTTGTTCATGTTTGACATCCTGAAAGATGAAACAAGAACAAGTTAGTTTCGGAGTCAATGCTTCCACGAAAACTAATATAAATAAGATTTCCGAGCTATGCTACCAAGAAATCGATTTCCAAGAATAATTGGATTAGACCGAAACAATGATGTTTGTATGGTCAAAATAGATGCTCACGAACGCTCTTAGTCCGTAGCATACGAACGCTCTTAGTTCGTTAAATCGATGCTTACGGACGCTCTTAGTCCGAAGTCTTACGAACGCTCTTAGTTCGTTAATTGCGTGAATCCCCACGATTCCGCTTTTCAATGATCGAACCCACGTTATAAGAAAGGTGGGATGTAGAAGAAGGGAGGTTTTTAAGTCCCCGAGAAAAAGAAGAAATATTTAAATTTCAAATTCTAGGAACTTCAAAACTTACTCATTTGGATACTTACTTGTATTTGGATCACGCGCGTGTCGATGCAGGCGTGATGGAGCGAAGCAATTCGAGTAGAGTCGTGCAGCGAATGCGGGGCAGCAGGGGCTGCGGTGGTAGTAGTGGTGTAGGAGCAGCGGAGGCAAACTGCAGGGGCAGCAGCAGAGGTGTAGGGCTGCAGGTGCACGGGTGCGTAGGCGGGGCAACAGCGTGCGCAGGTGTGCGCGGGGAAGCAGTAGGCGCACGGGCGCGGGGCTGCAGGGCAGCGAACTGGGCGCAGGGGCGCGCTGGCAGGTAGGCAGGCCGAGAGGGCTGCAGGAGCAGGCGGGCTAGCAAGGGGCTAGGTGCTGCGGCAGTTTTGGTGAAAAAGGTTTTCGGGTTTTTGGTTTTTGCTTTGTGGTTAGAACTCGTGTTGATAACGTGTTTAAGTATATTGGTATTGAGAGAGAATTGTAGAGAGAAGTGTGTATTATTATTGAGAATAGGAGCCCTATATATAGGGATTACAAAGTACTAGTTCTAATGTTACAAGGAATACCAATCCGTGTAGGATTGGGAAATCTAGAACATTCTCTCCTATTGCTACTCCTAGTTTGATAAGGCACACTAAATCGATATTCCTTCAACACTTTTGTAGTTTTTCAAATTACCAGAACACTCTTAAACATATAATGAGGATATAATGACTGCATATATAAGTATCACAATGGAGTTTCAAAAAAGGGCAACAGCTTTGAAAAGCATATGATTATCCACATTATGGATCAAATTCCATAAGAGAAAAGAATTCTATCAAAAACATTAGGCATACAAAATATCCATACTCAACTGCTATAAGCACCCTACCCATCGCTGTTACCACATTCAGTTCTCAACTGGTAGTGTTAAAATCCCAAGCCCCCTACCCCCAAATATATTAAAGTTATATGTGCTCTCCCTTCAGAAGGACATACGTACTGCTATATTCAAACAACAAAGAAAACAATATGCTACTTGTTTCGCGATGATCATGAACTAATAACCATATCAAACATACAAAAATATTTGATCCATTTAATCAAATCTCATCAAAATTGACAAAAATTGATTCTTCAAAGTTAGCCAAACAGTAGATAAAGCATAAGCTTAATTAGTCCCAGATACAAAAACAAACCGTTTAAATTTGTAATAAGTCCAATTTCTCTATTGGTTATGAATTAAGATTAACTGTCAAATAGAATTCAAAGACAGCAAATTGATTTCTAAATCAGTAATAAAACATGGATCTGTTGGACCTCCAAATGTTGAATAATCACCAAATTCATACACTGCAGGTCTTTCTCTATTTCAATTCTTCTACATAAATCAGTTGCCAAAGATTAGCAGAACTCAGAAAATCAAATCAAGAATGAGTATCAGTATACACTTCTTAAGCACATGGTCGCCATTGTGAAGATCTACACATTGCAGCACAGAATTTAGACAAACAAACACAGATGGAGTCATCAAGTTACAGATTCATTTGTAGTCAATGTATTTTCAAAGAAATGGAAACTGAACAAAACAAGGGTGCAGTAAGCTTCAAAGCTTCTATGAATTGGATTAGTAAGTGCTTATGATTCTTTTCTGAATAGATACAAAATCCCATACAGATAACTCTAGAAAATCCGGACTTAATTTAATTAAAATACTTCAAAGGTAAAGATTGATTTGTGAGATCGTCAAACCCATAGAGCAATGACCCTGTTTCATATACCATCTTTTAAGCATAAGAAGAGTTCCTCAACAGCATATAATCTCACACCAGCAGACCAGCTCATTTCAGTTTTCTACTCTACTCTCTGGCCATGGCTTTAAAATTGTACTAAAAAGTTCAAAACTTACAACTTCAAAGAAATTAATCCTCTAGAGTTCTCAGAAAAAGAAACCTTATCAAAAAATTTCTAAAGATTTAAACTTGAGCTTGATTTCTCTGACAATTCTCATGCTAAATTCAACAAAAGTCTAGACAGCAAGAACACTTACCAAATGAGGTCTTCTTTGCCGAATCTATTCCTGCAAAAAAAAATAACATGCATCAAGTAAAAACCCAGAACCCGCCCACCTAATTACCCTAATCAAAAGCAACTGGAGAAAAGGAACAAAAGCAAAGCATCGATGATCTGACCACAATTACCTTGATCAAAATCCAAATTCGCAAATCGCAAGCAACAAAGCTCCATCTGATGCCAAAAAAAAAAAAAATCAAAAAATCAAAAAACCCCCAAAAAAGAAATTGGTGAGAAAGAGCTTGCAATAATACCTGGGTTGCACCATCAAAAACTCCTCCAAACGATGGCTCTATCTCTCGATCATGGAGGAAAACATTGATGTAACAATCGGTTGTAGCTGGGTTGCACCGATACGTACCCTCTCTCTCTCTTTTTCTCTCGGCTGCTTTCTTTCTGCTTCTCACTGTCCGGGAATAAGATCAGAGAGAATGAGAAATTGTGGAGGGACAATCCACTGAATAAGCCAATCAACAATCCAAAACAAACCCGGAGATGAGTTCGCTTGTTCAAAACTGATAGTATAGGGCCACAAAGAGTGAATTCCTAAAGAAATTGTATTGGGTACCTGAAATTAGAGGAGATTATGAGCAGAAAGAAAGAAAGCAAATCCAAATCACAGACGAAAAGCAACGAACCTAACTCTCTCAATGTCGTTTATATGGCTGTAGAAGACACGGAGGAATCAGTAGTGGCACGATTGGGATCAACGATTTGGGTATTTGGGTGTAACAGTAGAGGTCGGTGTAAACAGATGCTTCCCGAAGAAAGAGATACAGTCAAAGGTTGAGGTCGGTGTAAGTAGAGGCTTCCCGAACAACTGAAAACAGATATTTGTAGGACGATGGCAACACCGTAAGTTGAGGGAAAACAGAGGGCAAAAACGTCATTTCTCACCCCCAAGATGAACAGTAAAATAAATAGTTCAGGCGCTTTAGTATATAGTAAATTTCGGAGTGGCTTCACTTTTAATTACTTGGTCAGCAATTGATTACGAAAGGGCACGACAATGGTTTTATTGCTAGTAATTATTTTGGGGAGGCTGAAAGTTTATCATCGGTTTGTATAATTTCTCTTTTGGCATACAACCATGACTCACTGTTTATAACCTACAAACTCTCTCGACTATGGGTTTGTGGACACCATATTTTGAAGCCAATCATATCATTTGCCGGTGAATCAGGGACGTAGTCAGGAATTACAAATGGATTAGGCTAATTTTAGTAATATAAAAATTTTGCGAATTTCTATATATATATATATATATAAATTGATGGTCGGCCAAATTAATGGTCATTAAGGCATTGATAACTGCTTTAAAGTTAGTATGGTTCAGGTTGGATGATTCAGTTCGTCCATTGGTTTAAGCGAGTTAGATACCTTAAATATCATCAATTTCGCTGAAATTTTGCAGAGATGATCTATACTTTTTTTTTTTCCTTTAAAGAGGATCAAAGGATTTCACTCCTACCCCCATGGTGACTCGAACCCAGGACCTAGATCCTAGGTAGTAAGTGCTCTAACCACTGAGCTAACACCACATCGTCGAGATGTGGATATGACACCGAAAAGTGACCATAAACTCTAACCTCGCACTTTAATTTCATAGCAAGGCCTCGCTCTGGATAAATATTTTATATATATATATATATATATATATTTTTTTTTTTTTTTTTTTTTTTTTTGAGGTTTGAAACTCAGTGAGAGACTCATCCTCACGCCTTTATTATTAAAAACATACAACGGGACCAGAATCCCGTAAATTAAAAGTCACAAGTATAAATCTAACTAAATCGTATCCTTCGAGGCCCGCTAACTTCAAACTTAGCAATCACATAATTATTATAAATACAATCGGCAAGTATTTTTTTTCAATGTAGAGAACCATCAAATCGTCAAGAAAGTCATCTTCCATCTTATTTTGAAGTTTGTTCTTTATGAAAGTCAAATGTCTACTCCACACGTCATGTGCTACTTGTGTAGGTTCTTATGGTGGTTCATCAACTTGAACTATCTTATCCTGCTGGTATAAGCTCGGATATGAAGTTTGTTGCTGCTTGACCTTTAATTGATGTCCGAGGTTTATAGTGAATGTCAAATTCCTCTAATTCGATGGCCCATTTTACCAGTCTATCAGAAGTCTCTGGTTTTAGCAATACTTGTCTGAGGGGGTGATTGGTGAACACGGTGATTGAATGTGCCTGGAAATAGTGACTGAGTTTCCTTGCCGAGACTAGGAGTGCTAATGCCAGTGTTTTGATATTTGGGTACTGTGGGGGTGGTCAATTAATTTGACCATGCAATCAAGGCAATTAAAGAAAAGTAATGGCAGTAGTTAGTGCGACAGTTAATGTAGCTGTAAATGCGACGATAAATGCGACATTCAGTATGGCAATCATGGCTGCCAATAAGTGACGATTATTACAGGAGTAAGTGCGGCCTTAATGGCAACTTGCCATCCAAGTTATCGGTATCTTGCCATGCAAGTTTACTTGCAACCCAAGTTGTAAGTCGCCTATAAAAGGAAAGCAGAACCACCAGGAATGGCATCGAACTCTAATTGAGACTTCTATACTTGACTCAGAAAATACTGACTTAGGCATCGGAGGGTTTTCTGTAGGTACGCCCCCTCCTCGAGCCGACGGTCAAACTCCGAGTCACCGCTCGAAGGAAGCTTCTAGATCATTCCGGGTCAGCTCCCTCTCCAGTCTGCATTCATTGGTGAGTCAAACTCCTCTACGGAATTTTTCGTCACCAACAGGTACCTTGTTTCTGCCCCCGTGAATCATTTACCTGCGTAGTACACCAGATACTCTATGTCAGTGTCACATCTGATTAGGGTCGAACTGATGGCATTACCAAAGGCAGCCAAGTAAATGAACAACATTTCCCCGAGGACTGGCTTGGAAGTAGCTGTACGCCGGTACCATAGTAAGGTATGCTTTGATTCCGAAGAATGCTACCTCGTGCTTAGTGGTCCAATTGATGAACTCTACATGCTGTGTCTTTAGTAATTTAAAAAATGGCACGCCCTTATTGGTAAGTCTTGCAACAAATCGTGAAAGAGCCACAATTCTTCCCGTTGAAGATTGAACCTTAATACCAGTATCGGTGAAGTCATATCTAGGATGGCCTGTACCTTCTCTAGGTTGGCCTCGATGCCTCACTGACTAATCACGTACCTAAGGAACTTCCTAACTTCAACCCCAAAGATGCACTTCTACAGGTTGAGTCTCATCTTGTTCTGCAAGATGATGGTGAATACAATAGCTAGGTTGGTTATGTGATCCTCTGCGGTGAGGCATTTGACAAGCATGACGTTGACATAAACCTCCATGCTTGTACTGATGATGTCTGTAAACATTGAATTCATTAATCTCTGATAAGTGGCACCAGCATTCTTAAGGCCAAAAGGCATTATATGGTAGCAGTACAATCCTTTATCGGTGGTGAAAGTGGTGTGCTCTTCATCTGCGGGGTTCATTCGTATTTGATTTTACCCGTTTGTACACATCCATAAAGCTAATTAGCTTGTAGCCAGCAGTCAAGTATATAAGTTGGTCCATCCTTGGGAGTGGGAAGCTGTCCTTGGAACAAGCCCAATTCAAATTTGTGTAGTCAAGGCACATAGGCCAGATTCTCACCTTCTTTAGTACCATAACCGAATAGCTAGCCACCGGGGATACGTTAGTTCCCTGATGAATTCTATAGCCTTCAGCTTTTTTACTTCTACTTATATGGCTCTGTATTTGTCTTCATTAAAAGCTCTGCGCTTCTGCCTCATAGGGACTGTAAAAGGCATGATGCAGGCTGCGAGTAAAAAGCATGACGCAGGCTGTGAGTGGCTACCTCAGTTGAGATACCTATCATATCCTCGTAAGACTATGCCAACATGGATGAATTGGCCTATAGAAACTTGATCAAACCCTCTCGAACATTGGGGGAGAGTTTTGTAGTGATTCATACCCTTTTGTCTGGATAAACCTGTGACAGCACAACTTCCTCGATGTGTTCGACGGTATCAGGCCATTCTTCATCTAAATTGGTATCCTTGCGAGGGTCCTCATCTAAATTGGACGCTGGGATGAGCTAAGGTTTGGGTTTGGAAAACTGTGGTGCTGCTTCTAACCAGCCTATCCTTTCCTTCAAATCCTGCATCCACTGTAGAAGAAGTGTGATTTGAACATTTGTAGATGGGGCTGGTTACTTACTATGTAAGTGGACTACCTCCTCTGAGTCAATCATCTGCTCACCATTGTCCACACGTTTTATAAGGGGAACGACACCCTTGCCCCGAAGTTCCCTTGGGTTAAATGAGTACTCACGGTGGATTACCTTCCGCTAAGATGGATATTGTATTCGGCGTTGTGGGCAGATTGAGTGTTTTCCTTGTTATTGTGTCGTAGGCCATTATATTTCTCCTACAGGTCATTGTATCGGTTGTTGGCTTCTACTTTCTCTGTGAGCATTCAGTTAATATCTTCTCTCATTTGCATCATCTTGTAGGCAGGGTCAGTAGATAAGGCTTATGAAGGCTTGCTTCCGCCGGATGCTAGTAGGTTTGGGTGTATTATTTGATCTTCCGGAGTGAGAAAGAGTCTACATTGATGGTTTGGTTTCTCATTATCTAGCGGGAGAGGGAGAGCGTGAGAATTGACTCGTCCGTCAGCCATAGAGAAACTTTAAATTTTTGTCCAAAATCATACAGACGGCGCCTAACGTTAGTGTGTGGATTTGGATGAGATAGTAATGAAGTGATTCAGTCGAAAGGTGATTCCACTTAAAGGTATTTCCGCTGGGATCTGTAGAAAGAGAGAAACATTGTTAAGAGTAAGTCTGTAGTGATCCAAACTTCGCTTTTCCAATACTTTAGTCAGATACAAGTAAAGCGGAAGCTAACTTGGAAACTGGTGAGGATGAGGAAATCAACGTTACCCCGAGTGTAGAGGCGAGACTCCTTTTATATAGGTGGTGGAATATGCTGGGGTTCATGCCAACTGTCTGCTTCAAAAGATCAAATCCGTACACGTTTCCGGACGCATGTTCCTCTTCGCTAGGTTGTGATCGCACCAGCATAGTTGTACGCTCACTCGGTGGACCAGCTAACAATTGTAAAAAATATGTGACAAAATTCCTATAAAATGAAAACATGAATAATATGGTAATATCTTGGGAAAAAAGAATAACAATATAGATAAGAAATTATGTTAAATTACATTAAAAATGGATATATCTCTCCCATCTCCAAAACCTAGCTATCGGGACTTAGGTTTCCTCCCATGGCAAACAACGCGAGCCTCCCTTCTAAGTGGAAATTTCATCTCCACACTCTATGGTCTATCAACAGCCTTTCAAAGTCGATTCTTTTTTACAAACACTTAACCAAGCCAACTTCCCTGTTGGATTGGATCGTTCAATCCAAAACTTTTGAATTCTCAGCGATATCGATGTGAAGGTCTGGCTGATATTGTGGGGCGGCCATGAAGATGGTGGCATGGCATATGGTAACAACAATATCTACTGATTTGGGTCGGGTCATCGGGTTCGACCACGTAGAGCAACCTATAGAGATTGGCATACAGGGATTGATATACAGGTGGTGTTTGGATTTGGGGTCAAATATGTAGAGGCGGTAGCAATCCGATCTGCAAGCGTGGCGGTAGTCCGATCTGTAGGCGTGGAGGCGAGCGTCCTAGCGGCATGGCAGCTTCGCTCCAAGCCAAAATGAGCTTCCAATGCCCAAAAGATGATGGAGAGTGTCTTGGCGGTTGCAAGTGCAGGTGCGCAGGCGGTGATCGGCGTAGCTGATGACACTGTGCAAGGGGAGGCGGATGCAATAGCCACGAACGGGACAGTTGCAAAAGAGGAAGGCCCAGATCAATTTGGAGACCCAATTCCAATTGGGGGCCCAATCCAGCTTGGGTGCCCATATCAGTTGGGTGGCCCAGATCAGATGGATAGCCCAAATCAATTTGGAGTATTGGGTGTCCAAAATATTTGGGAATGTTTCTTGGATTAGGGCCCAATGTGGACCAAAATAGGGCCCCTAATTCTCTAGGGTTTTGTATTTGGGATCGCGGTGTTTGATCCAACAAACTATGCTCAGCACATGCAGTACTAGCTAGAGTCTTGTGAACTAGTAATGGCTCCAGAAAATTTAAGTTTTGTTCAAACTTAGCCTATTTACTATGTTTTTTTTTCCCATAGTGTATAGGCTCGCTTTTGAAGAAGTGACTATTGATTGTCTAATAGGTGGTGCAAAATGCCACATCCTAGACTTTCCCATAAAGATGACAAGGGCATGTATGTATTAGTGTCATTCTGACTTGAGTTGAATGAGAATTAATTTGTTGATTCAAAAAATATATATAGATAAGAAAATGAAATAAAGTAAGAAAATCTATATATTATATTATTTTTATTTAGGAAAAATTTATCGAATCGAGGCATGCAAGCGCATTATCCTAAGAGAAGATTCATCCCCTACTGCACAAGGTTGAATGACGAACTTCCCCCAAGATACAACAACTCTTCAAGCTCCATCGTGCAACTAAGAAGTTTCATTGAACCTTAATCACTCGCGCACTCAAAACGGTGTATATTTAAAATACATACATCGTATAACATATAAGAGGACTTTAGGTGGATAGGATGTTGCTCTAGAGTAGTTGCATTATGGTAGAGTGCTTTTGCTATCCACGATATCCCTCATATCTATCTGACCATCTCGACCTTTCATATTCGACAATATGTCCAATCATATGCCTTCAAACCACACATCATTCCGACTCTAGCCATGTACCCTTATATAGGTCACACTTACCATGATGCTCATTAGCCTCATTAACCATATAACAGTCTAATAGTAATCATATATTTAAAACATAAAATCGTTAAACCATAAATAGAGGTACAAAATAAAAATAAATTTTGACCTCCAAACATTAGATAATGTATTACATTTACAATTACACACCGTCTCATGTCTCAAACTTCTATCTGCAACCATGGGAAATGGTGTCAATTTAGCTTTGCTGATTGGTTAATAATTGACCAAAATCGTACATAACAATAGTGAATTTGGATAGTCTTCCAAAGGTAGCGGTTCTGTTTTTGACAAATATGTCATACAAAATTGAGTACAACTTCACAACTTGTCAGGTTCAAATTTTTGCTGCAGTAGAAAAGTCATGATTTGGTATAGGTAGAGATATGTACACCATTTTTCTTTGGATGCTGGAAACTGATGCTTCTTATAAGTGGCAAAGTTGCAATATGCAATTATTTGATGATATCAAATGCTTTACAAATAGGTTGTTAAGAATATCTTGTAATTAAATGTTGTGATTTAGGAGATTTACTGTATCTTACTTTTATTCTTAGTTTGTAGGAGTTTGCTTAACGTCCAAGGACTAGTCTGTGTATAGCTCTTCTTTCTTTTTTGCCACACCAATTGCAGCGTAATCATCTTTTGCTTCTACAATATTTCCATGGCTGAAGACAAGGTTATTTCCTTTGTCCTCAGCAGCAGCAGCTCCTCCACTGATGACTCTGCAAATCACATGTTTCTCCACCATTCAGGTCACCATGGTTTGCTCCTTGTCTCAAAGAAATTGACTGGTGATAATTACAACTCTTGGTGTCGTTATACGAAAATATCTTTTAAGTGCCAAAAACAAAACCGGTTTCATCACCGGCAAAATCAAGGAACCATCTACATCCTTGAAACAAGATGAGCATGCCCTTTGGCAACAATGCAACTATATGGTCCTCTCTTGGATCCTCAATTCACTTGAGCTAGACCTTGCCGACTCGGTTCTTTCATGCACTACCTCTCATGCTGTTTGGGAAGATCTATGAGAGAGATTTGCCTTGGGTAACGCTCCGTGCATATTCCAGCTCCTGGGAGACATATACAGAATTGAGCAAGGGCAGATGTCTATTGTTGCTTATTATACAAAGTTGAAGGATCTTTGGGATGAACTTGCCTTACACAACACTTCAGTGACTTGCACTTGCGGAGCTCAGAATGATCACACCAAGCTCATGCAATTTCTTATGGGATTAAATGAGTCCTATGCAGGTACGTGTGGTCAATTTTTATTAATGAATTCATTGCCCTCTGTGTGACAAGCTTATGCCTCTGTCACCCAAGAATAAAAACATCATGAACATACATCTTCTACACTTGTATCATCCGACACTACAGCCATGTCCGTGAGTAACAATAATGCTTCCAAACGCAATAACAGAACCAGGGCAATCAAGGCAACACCTACCGCAATCGGACTCCAATCAAGCAATGCACTTACTATGGTTTGAAATATCACACGAAGGAAGCATGTCACAAGAAGCATGGTTTTCCATCTTACTGAAGACCAATATATTGAAGTTCTTGTAGCTTTAAATCCCAAGCCATCAACTCCCCAAGCTAATGCGGCTTCTGCTTCTGAGTTCGCCTAAGGTTTGTTACCGGTTGATCCCCATTGATGGATTATCGATAGTGGATCAACCAACCATATTATTAATTCACCACAGCTATTCACAAAAAGTTGCAAGAACTCTTCCTCGCCACCAATTTCTTCGCCTAGTGGTGCCAAGGCTAATATCTCCATGAAGGGGTCAATTAAAATTAAGGATTACATACTTGTTGTACTCCTTAAACTTTTCCCTAAAAAACGGTTTAATCCCTCGCCTTTTAAATTAAATTGGATAGTCCGTATTCTCTCTTTCTCACACAACAAGTCCATAACAGGTCCAAAATGACTATTATACCCTCTTGTTTTTTAATTTTTCTCTTCTTTTTTTTCCTGCCTCTCTCTCTCTCTCTACTACTCAGTCGGCGAGGTCCTTGGCCACAGTAGGGTCGCCGTCACCGCTCAAATCACTACTCCATCACTCAAATCATTATTCCACTTTCTTCCACCACCGAACCAAAACGTTTCCAGATTATTCACAAGTTAGAAAATTCACACCCTCACCAGATTATCCAAAATTAATTGGGTCGATGGGGTGACTCTCGTCCCACACTGGATTATCCTTATCGTGATCTGCACTCATCCATCCCTCCCCGTCCTCCCGGTTATTGCCTCCCTCGTCAATTTTTGAATTCGAAATCCAATTCGATCACACTCTCTTCATCGTTACCGCTCACTTCGATTTGATCTTCTTATTTCTAAACTCGAAGCTCCTGTCACCGTTCTGGTTTAGATCATCTATCTCAGTCGAATCGTCACTGTTGACGAGGTTGGTTATCAAATTTTCCTTGAAAGATTTACTAGAGTCCTTTATAAGCGTCCAGGGGTACCTAGCCCTTCGCATGTGTGAGTTGATTGAGACAGTCGCAGTGGACTGGTAGCCGATCTCACCTAATCGGAAGAGTGAACACAAATTGGTAGTCATAGATGGACTTATAGCTCTTTTCAAAAATCCCCTATTCTTGATCGAGAAAACTGAATACCCAGATGGCGATTTTGACTGAAAAGAAGGCGAAATTGAATACCTAAATGATGAATTTGACTGAAAGAAGGCTCGGATTTTGATCGGTTTATTGCTTGGAGAGGGGAAAGAGAGAAAGCTGAGAGAGAGAAGCATAAAAAATAAGAAACAAAAAGAGAAAGAAAAATAAAAAAAATGAGAGAAAAATAGAAAAAAAGATGAAGTGAGGGGCATAATAGACATTTTGGACCTATCGTGTGAGAATTAGAGAGAATGAGGACTAAACTGTTTAATTTAAGTGGTGAATGACTGAACTGTTTTACGGAGCAAAATACAAGGAGTAACAAGTATTTAATCCTAAAATTAATGATGCTGTTTTACGAGATGTTATATGTGTGTCTTCCTTTGATGTCAATCTTTTATCTGTTGGAACAACTATGGATGATTTACATTGTTCGGTATCCTTTTTTCCATCTTGGTGTATTTTGCAGGACTTGGCTTCAAGGATGATGATTGGTGTGGGTAAGCGAGGAGGAGACCTATACTACCTTGTGGCGTTAGCTTCCATCAGTCCTTCCAAACATCCTTTTACCTGTCACCTTACCATCTCTTCCGACCTCTAGCATCGCCACTTGGGACATCCTTCTTCTGCTCGTTTACAGTATCTAGCAAATAAATCGCTTCTTTTTCATTTTGATTCTAGTCATAAGTTTGAGATTTGTCCTTTGGCAAAACAAACTCGCCAACCTTTTCCTTCCAGTTCAATATCAACTTCTAGATGTTTTTCTCTTATACATTGTGATATTTGGGGCGCCATAAGACTCCCTTGCTTAAAGCTCATTAATTTTTAACTATTGTGGATGATTTTTCTCGTTTTACATGGGTTTTCTTGATGCGTCACAAAAGTGAAACACAATCTTTACTTCAAAAATTTTATGCCTATATCAAAAATCAAAACTCATTTTCGAACATATGTTCAACAAATACGCTCTGATAATGGGGCGGAATTTCTCTCTTTGAAATATTTTTTTCTTGAACAAGGGGTAATTTTTCAACATTCTTGCGTTCGCATATCACAACAAAATGGTGTTGTTGAACGCAAATATAGACATCTTCTTGAAACTGCGAGGGCTCTCCGCTTCCAATCTTACCGCTGATTTTTGGGGAAAATATGTTCTTACCGCTGCTTACACAATTAATTGACTTCCTACACCTTTATTGAATAAGAGAACTCTATTGGAAGTCCTTTATCACAAATCCCCTGATTATTCTCGCATGCTCGTTTTCGAATGCATTGCTTTTGCTACTGCTGTTCATCCATCCTCCAAGTTTGCTCCCCGATCTAATAAATGCCATTTTATTGGATATCCAATTGGCCAAAAAGCATACAAGCTTTATGATTTGGAAACAAAAAAATATATATAAATCACAACGTTGTTTTTCTGGAAAATACCTTTCTCCCGTCGCACTCTCCTTCTTCTTCTTCTTCCCAGACCGTGTTCCCCAACACTGTACACAGTATCTCGACCTGCCTTCTCTCTGACCCAGGCTCGGCCAGCGTCGCATCTGACTTCATCCCGGCCGACATCACCTCTGACCCAGTCTCGGCCGCACTCGTCCCACACTCAAACGCGCTACCGTCCTTTACCTCTGCCCGTCAGGCCGCGCCGTCTGATGTTGGAATAATGAGTAGAAAAATATGTGCAAATATGATATCTCCTACTCCCAAGTATAGGAGGTCAAGTTTTAGTAAATGGAAAGTGAGAGTATTGTACCCAAGGGATTGAGTAACTCTACCCTAAGCTAGATTACCGCGAAAATAAATCTAGAAAACACATGTAAAGTCTACCTTTTTACAAGTTCAATAGTTTTGGCCCTTTGGAAGCCTAACTACCAAAAGTGATATTAACAATGGATAGTAGTGAATCGGCTTTTGAATTAATTTGAACTATATTAAAATTAAAGTGCAAATAAAGCAAAATAAACTGACAAAGTGTAAGAGATTTGATCAAATGAGATAAAAGGGGTTGTAAAGCATCACACCTAACCTCCTTTGTGCAAATTCTAAGTAACCAAATCTAACATGCTCATGCCAAGATGGAATCCCCCTCGGTTCTCTTGATTATCGAGTAACCAAGAAACAATTATACTAGAGAATGTATTTAAGCTACCTCGGCCCTTGATTATCGGAAATAACTCTCCTACGAACCTTTTAGTTTCTACCCATTCCTTGATTATCGGATACAAGTAGACCTATGTAGATGCAAGCTAAGTCCCTTGATTATCGGAAACCTTACCCACACCCACATGATAAGCTCAATTGTAAGGAACCCAAACAACCTTATTTGATTATCACAAGATTACCATTTCTTCATTTGCAACATGCTTTAGTTTACTAAGTTTGTCAAGCCTAGCATACTTCCATGAAATTATCAACACTTACCAACCTTAGGTGACAAATCTAAGATGCATAAATGAAGAACAATTAAACTAGCAAAGTAGGAATTCATGGCACATGATTCATATTAAATTTAACTACATAGTTTGTACACAAATTCGGCTAGGGCTAAACCCTAGCCCCAAATTTATTCTACCCACAACTCATCATTACACAAATTGAAGCCATAAACTTGTAAAGCATCATGTAAAGAGAGAAAGGAGTAGAGAAAGGAAGGAATACCCACGGGTTTGGTTCCAAAAAGAACCAAACCGTACCTCTAAGAACACTTTCTACCCTCCAAGATGCAAAACAAAGTGAGAAATGCTTCTTAGTATGGTATTTTTGGTTTCTAATAAGAGAAAAGAACTACAAGAAATCTGGGCTTTTACTGCCTAAAATTTACGGCGCGCATATTATGCGCGCCGTAAAAGACTCCTCTCTGTAGCTTTTTACGGCGTTCTCCAAATGAGCGCCGTAAAAGACTCCTCTTGCTTAGTCTTTTATGGCGTGCTTTTAATGCGCGCCGTAAAAGACTCCTCTCTGTTAGCCTTTTACGGCGTGCTCCAAATGAGCGCCGTAAAAGACTCCTCTTGCTTAGTCTTTTATGGCGTGTTTTGATTGCACGCCGTAAAAAACTTTCTAGTTGGTCTTTCACAGCATGCTTTTAATATGTGCAAAAACACGCCGTAAAAGACTTTTTCTAGTTGGTCTTTCACGGCATGCTTTTAATACGTGCCAAAGCACGCCGTAAAAGACTTTTCTAGTTGGTCTTTCACGGCATGCTTTTAGAGTGTGCCGTAAATAAGTGCCCCACATATTTTGAGAACCCGCCTATTTATTTCGGCTAAAATTCTAATCTCCCACCCAATCGACCTCTTACTAATAAACCCAATCTTCACAAAACAAACGCCAGACCCAAACCCTGACATTATCAGCCATCCCTTCCTCTCTCTCTCTCTCGCCTTTGCATAGTGGGCCGTAAAAGACCATTTTTGGTGTAGTTAACCAAAAACACCATACAATTCCACAAAATCTCTTAGAACAATGATGAACAAGGCTTGAGTATATGAAACTAGAGTTGTGATTGATCAAAAGGTATAGAATCTCCGGTTTTGATTATCAACCAAAGATGCTATACCTCTCTCCCTACACAAAGGCTAACAAAACTACCTAAGCTACCTAGAAGATGAAGAACTAAGAAGAATGGACAGGAAATGGAGAGAGGAAGAAGATGAAATGGATGAAGGAAATTATTTAAAACGTCTAAATGAGGGGAGGGTGCTTTTATAGACCAAAAGTGATGAATGGAGGGTGGAGATCAAAAGAAATGAAGGGCTAGATGTGATTGACAAATGTGTAAGCACAAAATGTGGATCTAGTCTTTAATTCCACATAGAAATGACCTAAAAAGCCCATAAATATTTTGGTAGAGGAGAAAAAGTAAGGGTAGAAGGGTCATTGTGTAGGGGAATAAGGTAATAAATGGGAGACAAATGTGTAAGGTGTAAGAATGTGACCACTTGTCATATTTCAAATTTTGAATTTCAAAATAACCTAGACCTAAAGTCTTCCCACCTAAAGTCTCTAATCCTAGTCAGCTCTTCCTTGTCCGGTCTTGGCCGGCCAACTTGGGCGGAATCCGGCTTTGACCACCGTTGACCCATTTTTTTGTCCGTTTGCTCACTTTCTTCTCCTTTCTTCCTTTAATTTAATCTCCACCGAGAGTTCGGAATTGGCCTTTGACTTCTTCATACCAAATGTTCCTCCATGAGTGTATATTATCCTGGTAACATTTCAGAGCTTAGTTCACCATGGTTTGGCCGAAAATGCTGCCGGAATCCTTACAGGTCCTGTTTTGCAGTTTTCATCTTTTAGTCTGAAACTTGGAGCGATCATTTGAAAGCCTTCCACTCCGAACTAGCTCTTACACTCTTCATACGAAATGATCCTTAGATCTGAAAAGTTTCAACTCATTTGGACTTCATTTGGTCAGTTTGCCGCTCCTCCTTCCTTGCCTAGCTCGGTTTCTCCTGGCCGGAGTAGGAAAATGTGCTAAAGTTGAGTTTTTAGGGCATTTCCAAGCATTTTCAATATTTCCTAGCATGATAAGGAAAACATAATAAATATATATATAAATAAACACAAAGGTTAAGCAAAAGTACAAGATTAGGGGAATAATTACTAGGTAATTATGGACCTAACATCTGACCTCATCTCTCCTGCCTTACTACCGGCGTCCGGTCCCCAGACTCATCCTACAGCTTCTGGCAATTCTTTCTCTGCTACTGTACCTGACCTGACCTTTAAACCGACTTTTGGACCGGAGGCCGGACCGACCTAAACAGGCGGCCGAACCGGCTCCAAAACATGACCATATTTTTCCTCATCCTTTCCCGGTTGAATAGGTTCTAGAATACGTTCCCAATCCTCATCACATTCCTCTTTTTGTCCCTGCACCCCTACTACGCCTGTCTTAGTATTCCCGTGAAACTAATTATATCCATCTCTGTGATTATGTCTACTCGCAGGTGATTCTTCCACCACACAATTTGTCATCTCGTCCGTCAAGTCCTTCACCAGATACGCGTTACCTGCTTTGTAACTTTATCTCTCATCAACAGTACTCACCATCACATCTTTCTTATATTGCCTCCATCAGCAGGGTTGAAGAGCCTTCTTCTTATGCCAATGCAGCTTCTGATCCTAAATGGCAACAAGCAATGGACGATGAAATTGCCGCTCTCATTGCCAACATCACTTGGACACTCATCCCTCTTCCTCCTGGGTAGCGTCTCATTGCTTGCACTTGGGTATATCGAATTAAATATAATGCTGATAGGTCCCTTGAGAGGTATAAAGCTCGCTTTGTTGCCAAGGGTTTTACCCAAACTACTGGGATTGATTACCATATATGATACCTTTTCTCCCACAGCTAAAATAAATATTGTGCGTTGTCTTCTTGCTGTTGCAGCATGTCAAGGGTGGTCTCTTCACCAGCTTGACGTTAATAATGCCTTCCTCAATGGTGATTTGAATGAAGATTTATATATGTCTCCTCCTCCAGGTCTTCGGCGACAGGGAGAGAATTATGTGTGTCGCCTTAACAAATCCTTATATGGTTTGAAGCAAGCTTCTCATCATCGGTTTGCGAAGTTTACAAAAGCAATTGTTGCCGCTCGATTCACTCAATCAAAGGCTGATCAACTAGTCTCTTTTTGTCCAAAAGGTTGATAATTCTCTCATAGTATTGTTAATTTATGTTGATGACATCCTCATTACTGGAAACAACCTGGACTCCATCAAAGCTCTCAAACATTTTCTTCATACTCGTTTTCGCATCAAAGATTTGGGTGACCCTAAGTACTTCCTTGGAATTGAGATTGCTCATTCAAAGAAAGGCATTTATATATCTCAACGTAAGTATGCTCTAGAGATTATCAAAGATACTGGTTTTCTGGGTGCAAAGCCAGTTGATTTTCCCATAGAAAAAGCCAAGTTGTCAGATAAAGGCAAACTACTTAAGGATCTGGCTGCTTATAGACGTCTAGTTGGATGGCTTATATATCTTACAATCACCAGTCCTGACATCACATATTTAATTTGTTCATGTTCTTAGTAGATTTATGCATGAGCCACGTCAACCTCATATTGCTGCTGTACTTCGAGTTGTCAGATACTTAAAATCCTCTTCTGGTCAAGGTTTGCTTTTACGTTCCAATGATAATTTAAATTTGAGAGCATTTTGTGACTCTGATTGGGCGTGTTGTCCTATTACTCATCGGTCTACCACTGGATATTGTTTCTTTCTAGGAGATTCTTTGATCTCATGGCGTACCAAGAGACAAAAGACTGTATCATTGTCTAGCGTGGAAGCCGAGTATAGAGCTATGGCTGGTACATGTTGTGAACTCACTTAATTGATTGCAATACTTATTGGGAAAAATTCACCAACGGTGTCTGGACACTTAGGGGACTTTCAGAATGATACCTGAACTTACAAAGTTATCAATGTGATACCTGGACTCATTTTTTCGTATCAACGTCGTACCTATGACCAATTTCCGTCACGGAGCCGTTACGGAAATTGGTCATAGGTACGATGTTGATACAAAAAAATGAGTCCAGGTATCACATTGATAACTTTTTAAGTTCAGGTATCATTCTGAAAGTCCCCTAAGTGTCCAGACACCGTTGGTGAATTTTTCCCATACTTATTTGCTGATTTACATATACCTATTTCTAGACCTGCCATCTTGCATTGTGATAATCAAGCCCACAAACCCAGCTTTTCATGAGAGAACACGTCATATTGAAATGGATAGTCACTTTATTCAAGATAAGGTATTGGATGGTTCTATCAGCACTTGATATGTTGGTTCTTTGCAGCAATTAGCGGACATATTGACAAAGGCGTTGGGCAAAGACAAATTCAAGGCCTTGTTGTGTAAGTTGGGAGTGCTTGATATTTACTCTCCAACTTGAGGGTGAGTGTTAAGAATAAATTACAAGATAATGTTGTGATTACCTGTACATTTAGGAGATTTACTGTATCTTACTTTTATTCCTAATTTGTAGGAGTTTGCTTAACGTCCAAGGACTAGTCTGTATATAACTCTATTACATCAATGAAACTAGGGTTTTTGTCCATTTACCCCATTTTTAGAGATTTTTTTCCCACTTACCTCATTAAGTTTTTTTAATTCTCTTGTACCCAAAACACTCTAAGGAGGATACCCCATTAAGATTTTTTGTTTTTGTTTTTTTTTTAATACCATTTTACCCTCACCCCTTTGTTATTTAGTAAGAGAGAAAAAAAATGGAAGAGAGAGAAACCATAGGAGACTTCACTAGAGCCCGGTCACCGGCCGTCGGAATCCGGCCAACTTTCGCTGGATTCCTATCACCAGCCGCCGGATTCCGATCACCGGCCACCGGCCACCGCCCACCGAACTTTTCTGAAAACCTCATCAGAAAGGTTTATTGCCCCCAATAAACATCTATTACCCCCAATAGAAGGGCAATAGACATCTATTGCCCTCCAATAGACGTCTATTGCCCCCCAATAGAACTTTCGGTTGCCGGAATGGGAACTAATCTTCTTAAAATTAGACAAATAAAACTTTGATTAAAGAAAAAAAAAACGAAGAGAGTATATCAATTCAAAACGTATATTTTGCCCTCCAATAGACGTCTATTGCCCCCCCCCCCCCAATAGATTCAAAACCTTTTTTTTTCTTTCCTTCTGTCCCATTACTTCAAAAAAAAAAAAAAAAAAAAAAAATTTGATTTGGGCTCCCAAAAATGCTCTGGGCACCCACCTCTTTACTATCTTCGCCGGTTGCTGTTTTGAGGCAAAAACAGAGAAACAGTCGGGGCCGGAGAAAGACCCGGGACCGGAGAAGGACCTTAGTTGCTGTTTTGGGGCAAAAACGACGTCGTTGGCAGAGGAAGAACGTCGAACTCAGAGAGAAAGAGAGCACTGGCTGAGAACCCGAACCCTTCTTCCTCTTTCTTGACTGCGAATCCTCCGATTCCAATTCCAATTCAAACTCCGATTCACTCTTGGCAACGATGACGCTTTGAAGTCTACGAACAACAAGACCCGACTGAACCTAACTGAGCTCGCTCGCAGATTTAAGCTCAGAGAAGGCGAACACCTTCAGATCGGTGATTGTCAGAGTCAAAGTCGGACCGGCGATTGTAGTTGTTGTCGTAGCTGCTGGAGGCCACGCTGAGGGACAGCGCCTACGAGACCTTGGACGGCGCGCGAGAAACAACGCTGGGCTCGGTCTCCTCGTCGTCGCCCCTGTCGCCGGGACAGGTGATCTGTACATACGAAGAGGGAGAGAGAGAGAGAGAGAGAGAGAGAGAGGGGTCTCTGATGTAATTGTTTATTTTGGCTGAGGATAAAATTGTTTTTTATGTTAAATTGGGTTAGTGGGAATAAAAATATGTTGCTGGGGTAAGTGGGATAATTTTAGTTCATTTTGGTGTTTTGGATCAAATACCCATGAAAGTATTATTCAATCTACAATACCTTTTCCTATTTTGGTAAGCACACTAGTCATCTTTGAACTTGTCATTCAGTCAATGTCTTTCTTTTGTAATTTTTGTTCAAGTGGAAACAGAGAGGCCTTGCATGATACGCAGTTTTTTATTGATGGCATCATCTTTAAAGGTTACCCTGATGAAGTCTTTTGCGTCATTAATTGCATTAGGATAATTGGTCATCTATTGACAAAGACAGGCGATAATGGGCATCAGCATAACATTACCTTTGGAACTGATTTCCACCATGAATGGAGACACACCTCTTAAGCTAACAAAAGGGGAGGCTCTTGGACCATTCTCATCTTTTCTTCTAATTTCTTTTTCTCCCAATCACTTGTGGGTTATAGAGACTCCAGAGAGAATTGAGGTGTATTCGAGGCTTGTGTATGAAAACACGTACCTTGTTCTTGTTACAGTACGCAGCAAACTACTCTTCTTGTGGACGTAGGTGTCACTCAGGCATAGAGACCGAGCCACATTAGTTCTGTGCTTGTTCTTGTGCATGCTTGATTTCATTATTTGTCAGGTCACTTAGTTTTTTGTATTCACTAGGATTTCTTTACATTTTTTGTATTCACTAAGATTTCTTTACAACAGTAACTCCATTCAAAGATGGTGTATCTGCAAAAACAAAATCTTTGATTCTGTAAACTCTGGTTGCCTTAGAGACTTCCATCTTTAACTTAATTTAAGTCTTATCTTGCACCAAAAAAAAAAAAACTCATCGGAATGTTAATATATGTTTGTTTCATAATCAGCTATTTCATACCTCCATTGATTCTTGTCCTCCTTATTATAGAAAGGCCTTCATATGGTAATATGGATCATTTTGTTACCTGCACATCACGATTCAATATCACAAGACACATCATATATATAAGTATCATGATTAATATTCAAGTCATAACTTATCACAGTCTATGACTCATGAACTAACAAATTGTGGAGGAAATTCTACAATGTAAAACATCAAAGATCGTGAAATCCAAACCAGCTGACAGGTTCGATTCTTTTGCTTTAATTACCATTTACTTTTATTTTTACTTTGTTGTCTATGTTGCTTTAACATTTTGTTTCTATGCGGTTCACTTTTTCCTAGCAGAACAGATTCAATTCACATAAAATGGTGGGCTTCCATGAGCATCAATCATCTTCCTACTGTTGCTAGTCATCTTTATGGCTTTTCCATTACTCCTCCTCCATCTCTTCCTCCATCTCACTCTTCTAGTCTTCTTTCAGTCAATACATCAGATTATCAAGAAGATGGGAGCAGCAAAGCATACAGATTTAGCATGCATTTCAGAAGGTAAAGGATCATCATGTGTAGAACAACATGCCATCATTGAAGCAGCACCGATTGTGTCATCCTACAATGAAAAAATCCGTCCTCTCCTTGACGCCATTGACAAGCTCAGGAGCCTCATGGTTATGGAGGAAGGCATTCAGCTCCCCACCATTGTTGTTGTAGGTGACCAATCATCTGGCAAGTCCAGCGTCCTTGAATCCCTGGCCGGCATAAGCCTGCCACGTGGACAAGGTATCTACACCAGGGTACCCCTTATAATGAGGCTTCAACACCACTCTAGTCCTGAACCAAAATTCCTGTTGGAGTACAATGGCAAAGTTGAGCACACTGATGAGGTCAACATTGCTGATGATATTGTCAATGCCACCAATGCTATTGCTGGTGGAGGTAAGGGGATTTCTAACACCCCATTGACTTTGTTAGTGAAGAAGAATGGTGTTCCGGATTTGACTATGATTGATCTCCCTGGAATCACTAGAGTTCCTGTTCATGGTCAGCCTGAGGATATCTATGATCAAATCAAAGATATGATCATGCAGTATATCAAGCCTGAAGAGAGCATCATTCTCAATGTGTTGTCTGCTACTGTTGATTTTACAACTTGTGAATCCATCAGGATGTCACAGAGTGTGGATAGAGCTGGTGATAGAACTCTGGCTGTGGTCACAAAGGTTGATAAGGCGCCCGAAGGACTATTAGAGAAGGTTACAGCAGATGATGTTAGTATTGGTCTTGGTTATGTGTGTGTGAGGAACCGGATTGAAGATGAAACTTATGAGGAGGCAAGGGCTATATCTCAACAACTTTTTCAAACTCATCCTTTGCTGTCCAAGATTGACAAATCTATGGTTGGAATTCCAGTTCTGGCTCAAAAGTTGGTGCAGATTCAAGCTTCTAGCATAGCTAGAACCTTGCCAGACATTGTCAAGAAGATAAATGACAAGCTGAATTCTTGCCTTTTGGAGTTGAACAAAATGCCAAAGAGTCTGTCACCTGTTGCTGAAGCCATGACCGCGTTTATGCAGATCATCGGATCATCAAAAGAATCGCTTAGGAAAATTCTGGTGAGAGGAGAATTTGAGGAATTCCCTGATGACGAGCACATGCATTGCACTGCTCGGCTTTATGAGATGCTCAATCAGTACTCAGATCAACTTCACAAGTGTGAAGAAAGTGACCCAAAAAGTAACTTCTTAGTAGAGGAGATCAAGCTTTTGGAGGAAGCAAAAGGTATTAGTCTTCCAAGTGTTGCTCCCCGCAATGCTTTTCTTGTTATCTTGCAGGGAAAAGTGAAGGGAATCTCGAGCATACCTATTGGGTTTGTTGAGAAGGTTTGGAGTTATATTGAAGAAGTGGTTATGTCTGTGTTAATGCATAATACAGAAAACTATTATCAGCTTCAGGTATGCACCAGAAGAGCTGGCCATAATCTTATAACGAGGATGAAAGAAAGGTCAGTTGAGTGGATGATGGAGATAATGGAAATGGAGAAGCTCACTGATTATACATGTAATCCAGAATATGTATCTGAATGGAGTAAGCTGATGGGTCAACAAGACGCATTTATACATTTGGTGTTAACTGAAAATCACTCTACAATCCATGTAGAGGGTATTGGGGAAGTTGAACTTGGAGTCCTTCGGCAGTATCCTCCTCCTCATGTTCTCTCTCAGGCTTTCGACTTGAAAATGAGGATGACTGCGTATTGGAAAGTTGTTCTGAGAAGGCTTGTTGATTGTATGGCTTTGCATTTGCAGTTGAGTGTTTCGAAACTTGTCAACCAAGACATGGAGATTGAGATTGTGAATGAGTTGATGGGACCAAATTGTGGTGGTGAGATTGAAAAAATGCTGGAGGAATCTCCAGCAGTTTCCATCAAGCGCGAGAAGCTGATTAATAGCATCAAAAAGCTTAGGGATTCCAAAGAGGTTGTTGCTAAGATCTTAGATGGTGTTGCTACCTGATGGTGATTAAGTGCTTGCATAATAGCATCAGTATGTGTTCTCTTTCTAGCTAGTACTAAAAATAATGCCGTTGTTTATCATGTTTGTATGAACTATCTATTTCTGGCAATTAATAGAGTGGATTTGCTTTAATTTTGATGCAGCTTAAGTTTCTTGAAGGAATCTTTCTTCATTTAAGGTTTGATGGTGTTTATGAAATAAGATAATATCAGCTATGATGCACGGCTACGTCAATTTGGCGTCGTATCCCGTACCGATCCGGGATACGGGTACGATACGCGCGGATACGTACTTTTGTGATGGATTGTGAATTGTGAATTCGTGATCCATGGCATGGGTTACGGTAGTTGCTTGATAACCAGGGGGTTTAGTTCAATTAATGTGTTGACTCAAGAAAGAAGTCAAGATGAATGTGTTGGCTTTGTGAAGCCTGGGTCAGAAACAATGGAAGCCCGAAGCCATTTTATGAAATTAAGCAAAATACCATTCTATAGTATGAGTATAATTAATGGCTTTTTTTTTTTTTTTGAGTTTTTCTAATTATATATATAAATATATTTAATTCACGTACTCGTATCCTATTACATTTAAGATTTGCCGTATCCACGTATCCAATTGTATCGTATCCAGATACTCGTATCCGTATTGGTGCCTCTTAGATAATATGTAATGCTCAGTCCTCAAGTCAGTACTTGTGGATGATTGTTTGGTAGAACCCACCTAGCCGGCCAAAGCCTAACTGAGTGCTAAATTTGCTGATGCTCACATCCTCGCTCATTCCCTGCAAATTCAACGTAAAACCCATTATGCCTAGATATGGCATTTCTTCCACAGTTTTATCAACAGTAGCAATGCGTTTGGAAGAAACTTAATACTTAAGTTTTGTGGAGGTACAGAAAAAGAAAAAAGTCTTATTTGATGCATCTTTTTTACCAGATGTAAAAGAAAACAGTCTTGACCAAAAGAAGGAAAACAAAAAAAAAAAAGACAGTAGAGACATGAGTCGCGCGCTGTGAAGAAACTTAAGGCTTAAGTTCTTAAGACTTAATTTCTTAAGTTTTGTGGAGGTACAGAAAAAGAAACAAGTCCATTTGATGCATCTTTTTGACCAGATGTAAAGAAAACAGTATTGACCAAAATAAGAAGAAAGAAAACATTACAGACATGAGTCGCACAATGCACAAGACGGGATATCTCATTCGCTGTGAACTTGTTAGCTAGATATAGCTCTGCGCCAACACGCCGTCATTGGACTGGTATAAAGAAAATTTTTCGTTACTTAAAAGGTACGATTGACATGGGCATGTTTTATCCCTACAGAGAGAAAAGGAATGACAAGAAGAATGGGATCGGACCCCATTAGGCTGAAAGCCACCATACACGCCGCCACCGCTGCCGCCACCAAGAGTGGCTGGCGTCCTCCCCTCCATCAAAATGACAGTAATGTTTTGATGGATTTTGCTGATGCAGAGTATCTCTCTAACCCTCACAAAGGTCGCTCTCAAACGGGTTATGTCTTTACCATGGGAAGCACCGCGATATCTTGGAGGTCTACAAAACAGACATTTGTCGCTACTTTCTCAAATCATGCAGAGATTATATTATTGCTCTACATGAAGCTGTATGTGAATGTATATGGTTAAGGTCTGTAATTAGACATATTCGAGGAACTTATGGTTTGAAGTCTACCACAGATGAACCTACATGCATTTATGAGGATAATGCAGCTTGTATTGAACAAATGAAGTTAGGATTCATCAAGGGCGACAACGTCAAACATATATCGCCTAAGTTCTTTTATAATCAGCAACAACAAGCACTTCTAAAGATTGAAGTGAATCAAATCCGATCAGAGGATAATGTAGCAGACTTATTCACTAAGTCGTTACCCAAATCCACCTTCGAGAAACATGTTGCAAGTATTGGATTGAGAAAATTATCCGAACTCCCAAAATTGAAGTAATCAGGGGGAGTTGCCGACATCAGGGGGAGGCATGATGTCTACACGTTCGATCTCGAAGAGTGAAGAATGTGTTGTACTATTTTTCTCCTCCTTGAGGTTGTTTTTGTCCCACAGGGTTTTTCACTCGAGTAAGGTTTTTAATGAGGCAATGATTGAAGTGTCATCAACAAGTTTGAGCAACACAAGGGGGAGTGTTGAAGAATGTTGACTTTAGTGTGCCTTGTCAAACTAGGTTTAGTTCTATGATTGTAATATGAGAGAAGGTTATAGAATTCCTAGTTCTAGTCGGAATAGGTTTCCTTGTATCATATGGCAATATACTTTGTAATCCTTATATATAGGGCTCCTATCATCAATAATGGAACACACAATTCTCTCATCAATCTCTCTCTCAAATCTCATATCCTAAAACAGTAAACCAATTTAACCCTACAATTAAGAAAAGGGGACATTGACCCAAAGCACTAAAATTGGCCAAAATTATCCCACTTACCCCAGCAACAAATTTTTATTCCCACTCACCCAGTTTCAAGCAAAATGACAATTTTACCCTTGACATAATTAATTAATTACATGTGTGTGTCTCTCTCTCTCCTCTGCAAAGCCCCAAGGCCAACTCCAGCTACTACCAGACTCGAGCCGCCCACCACGGCGTCGTCACCAGTGGCTGGCTTGCCCAAGTCCAAGCCGTCATGGGGCGATACCCCAACGAACAGGGGTCGGTTGTCTCCGTCGTCCACCTCGACTGCCATCGAATGCATCTTCGATTTCTATTCCGACCTCGACTGCTTAGTTGCTGTCGTCGTCAACCTCAATTACTCTGCCTCCAAGTCTGATTACGACCTCCTCGGCGAAGACGGCTTCTCCTCCCCCGGGGTTAGGGTTTTCTAGTGGCAGTCTAGATCGAAATCGACCTCGACAACTTGCTGGTCCTAGTCTAGATTCGAAACAAGCAGAACCTGGAAAGAGAGATTTCCATATCCTGATTTTGATTTTGGTGTGCGTTTTGGATTTTCGATATGAATTTGATTGTGATGGAATGAATGTATAGGATGGTGAAATCTGCAAATTCAAGCCTCGAAGAAGGGAGGAGAAGAAGATGTGGGTGCACAATTTTTATTTTATTTTTCTAAATTTTTTTTGGGTAAAATGGGGGCAGAAGATCCAGAAGGAAAGAAAAAAGAAAAAAAAAATTATTAGGGGCAATAGAGGTATGTTAAAGGTCTATTGGGGGGCAATAAAATGTTTTGAATTGATGTAATCTCCTTGTTTTTGTCCTTAATCAAAGTTTTAGGGAGATAAGTTCCCATTCTGGCGACCGAAAGTTCTATTAAGGGATAATAAACCTCTTCATCCCTCTATGAGATCTCCGACAACCTCTTTGAGGACTTCCGGCGAGGTTTCATAAACCTCTATTCCCCCCAGTAGACTTTTATTGGGGGTAATATATAGAGTTTTATTGGGAGGAAATAAAGGTCTATTTGGGGGCAATAAACCTTTCCAACGACCTCTTTGGGGACCTCTGGCAAGGTTTTCAGAGAAATCGAATGGGTAGTGGTCAGTGACCAGAGTCCGGCGAAGTCTCCTATGGCTTCTCTCTCTTTTATTCTCTCTCTCTCTCTCTCTCTCTCTCTCTCTCTCTCTCTATGTAACAAAGCGGTGAGGGTAACATAGTCTCAAAGATAAACAAAAAACTTAATTTGGTACTAAGGAAGACCTTATTAGTCTTTATGGGTAAGGGGGAATTTACAAAAAAAAAAAACTTAATTATGAGGTAAGTGAGATAAATGACCCTAGAAGTAGGGTAAATGGACAAAAACCCTAAAGAAAAATATAAATGTGGAAATGATTGCAGTATTAAGTACGGCAAACATTACACCAGTAAGTGCGGTAATTATTGCGGCAATGATTACAGCCATAAGTGGCGATAATTACAGGAATAAATACGGTATTAATTGTGATTTGCCGCCCAAGTCACCGACGCCTTGCCATGCAAGTTTACTTGCAGCCCAAGCTGTAATACACCTATAAATAGGGGCAAAACGACTAGGAATGACATCGAATTCTAATTAAGTCTACTACATTCAACTCATAAATATACTGACTTAGGCATTGGAGAGCCTTTTGCAGGTACCCCCCCCCCTTCTCGAACCAGCTACGAAGATAATCCTCCACTCCATTATCATCTACGAAAAGAGGTCTTCACTCCGTCATCGTCTAAGTACGAAGCGAAGGGAAGCCTTCGCTCCGTTATCATCAACAGAAAGAGGTCTCCGCTCCGTCATCATCCAAGTACGAAGTGAAGGGAAGCCTTCGCCTCGTTATCATTAGCGAAGGGAAGCCTCCGCTTCGTCAGCCCCAAAGTCAACAATGGAGAGAAGTCTTCGCTTCGTCACCATCAGATCAACGATGAATAGAAGTTTCTCGATTGGTCCCAGTTCAACTCCCGTTCCAGTCCACATTAATTGTTGAGTCAAATTCCTAAACAAAATTTTACTTCACTAACAAGTGGCACCGTATGTGGGAAACACTTTTTCCTAAAAAGTGATGGGTCTTTTCTTATCACAAAAATAAATAAATAAATAAAATAAAATAAAATAAAAACTCTCATCGGAATGTTAATATACATTTGTTTCATAATCAGCTACCTTTTTCATACTTCCATTGATTCCTGTCCTCATTATAGGAAGGCCTTCATAAGGATCATTTTGTTACCACTTACCAGCACAACACGATTCAATATCACAAGACATATCATATAAGTATCATGATTTTTATTCAAGTCATAACTTATTGGACTATGATGCATGAAATAACAAATTTTGCAGGGAATTCTAAAATGTAAAAGATCAAAGATCGTGAAGTCCAAACTAGCTAACCGGTTCGATTCTTTTGCTTTAGAGTGTTTCTATTATGACCTCTAAATCTGCTCACTTGACCTCACACTATTATGAATTATTAAATAACATATATAACCTACTATAAAATGACTATTAAAAACAATAATTTTACCAAAAATATATTATATTTATTTTCTCTAGACTTTCCAATTCAATAATATTATATTGCATTCTTTATTATTTTCCTTATCTATTTTCATTTTTCAATTTCACTACATACTCATTAAAGCTAGGGCTGTCAATGGGTCGTGTCGGGTTGGGTTCATGTCGGGTCAAGATATATGTCGTGTCACAAGAGACAAACTCAAACCCAACCCATTTATTAATGGGAAAAACTCACAAACAGTACCCAACCTATGGCCGACTCCGAATTTCTGTACCCAAGTTTTCAAAACTATCACAATGGTACCCAGATTATTTAACACGACCTAACATTCATACATGCCGTCCACTTCGCCGTTAACGGTGTTAACTTTGCAAGGATAAATCTGTCCTTCCACTTGCAGGAGGAGGAGAAAAAAAAAAAAAAAACAGTACCCATGGTGTGAAGGAGAAGAGAGATGAATAGTGGAATGACAGATTTACCTTTGCAAAGTTAACACCGTTAACGGCAAAGTGGACGGCATGTATGAATGTTAGGTCGTGTTAGATAATATGGGTACCATTGTGATAGTTTTGAAAACTTGGGTACAGAAATTCGGAGTCGGCCATAGATTGAGTACTGTTTGTATTTTTTTTCCTTTATTAATCACGTCAAAAATTTAAACCCAACCTATTTATTAAACGTGTTACCCGTTTCCAACCCGCTTAACTCATTTAATAAATAGGTCGTGTCGTGTTGGACAAAATGACTCATTTAAGGGTTAACACTGCGACCCATTTAACTAAAAAAATGCATAAATTGATTAAATTCACTAAAAACTCCATAAGACGAAGAATATAAATAATTATATATAATTCATAAATAATTAAATTCAATAATGCTGAAGCAAAATATTTCAAATTGTCCAATCCTAGGATCAAATACTCCCAACATCCAAAATTTCAAGAAGAAGTATAACATAATCGGGTTATACGGGTTCACTTCGTGTTGACCGGTTGACCCGCGGCCGACCCGTTTATTAAATGGGTCATGATGGGTTGACCCGCTGCCGACCCGCTTTTTAATCGTGCGGGTTCAACCCGCTTCATTTCGTGCGGGTTTCGAGTTGTGTTATCGGGTCGTGTCAGAATTGACAGCCCTAATTAAAGCATCTTATATATATTTAATAAGAATTAAAACTATGATTAAGATCATGAGACATAAAAATGTATAATATACATGTTGAACACATATTGGTGAAGGCCGACAACAAGAGAAATCCTATAATAACCTAAATCTAAGTTAATCCATTATTTGCAAAAAAAAAAAAAAAAAAGGAAGCTGGCAGTTATGAAAAAAATTAAAAAGCTATTGAAATAAGGGATAATGATCATTTACACAATTTTAGGATAAAAATTTGCCCGCTTATCCAAACACTAAGAGATTGCCCATTTACCCAAACACTCTAAGAGATCATTTCCCTAATACCCAATAATCATATTATTGGCCCCAAATAATCATATTATTGCCTATCAGTAAACATATTATTGCCTCCCAATAATCATATTATTGCCCCTAATAATCATATTAGTGCCCCCCAATAATCATATTATTACCCTTCAATAATCGTATTATTAACCCCAATAATCGTTTTATTTCTACATATCTTCTCATACTTTTCAATGCAAACCAATAATCACATATTCAGATTATGATCCCTTGGCAGAACCCTAATTTGGGTCTCTGTCTCCTCTCATTTGCTCTACTATCTTCCCTCCCTTCCCCAGCAAACTCCCAACATGCATTCTCGACACCACAAGCCTTGTATAAACACGTGTCCCACCACTCCACTGCTGCCGTACTCATCCTCCTCATCGGCGCCGCCGACCTCACTCTCCAGAATCCATTCATGGATCAGAAACAAAGCCTCCTACGCCGGAGAGAACGCCTGGATCCTTCCCTTCTGATCCCCGCCGGAAATCTCAGTAATCTGCTCATGCTCATGCGCGTTGATCCACATGCTGATGTGCTGCCGGATCTACTTGATAATGCTGCCGGAATTCCCAATCGGATCAAATTCCTTCTCCTCCCGAACCCCTTAAACCCCAGCCTTCTCCGATCAAACCCGTCTCCTACGCTCCCAAACCCAAACAACACTCCTCCTCACCCAACCCAGACCCGGCTCCGCAATCATCAGCACAAACACAATCGCCGCCACCGTCGCACACGCCTCCTCACGACTCTCCCGACTCGCTGTAGACCAGAGAACACGCCCGGTTCGTGAAGGACGAGCCTTCCATAAGCCTGGTGTCGTACCCGGCCCGGGTGGCTTCGTTGCCGGAAGATAAGGTCTCTGAGGAAGGCGGAGAGGCGAGGCAGGATGATATGGAGAAGGAGAAGGAGAACCAGCGCCGGTGGCGAGTATCCAGGCCTCCGACGACTGCCTCAGGAAGCAGATGAGAGAGAGAGGCCGTTGTCAGCGTGAAAGAGGAGAGAGAGAGAGTGGCATGCTTTTAATTTTATAATGAAAATTTGTCTAAAATAGTCTTTTTATTTTTAAATGGGTAAGTGGGCACAATAATCTCTTATTGGAGTAAGTGGGCAATTTTAAAGCTGAAATTGGGTAAGTGGTCAAGGCCCCTTGAAATAATTAATCATTAGGTACATAATATAGAAAAAAAAAATATTATGAAAAAATGGTTGCAATTCTTTTTTCTTTTTTTTTCATAGCTAAAATAGAAGAAAAAAAAAAGTTTAAAAAACCGCAGAATAGTTCATGTTAAAACATTTTCTTGTTGATTAGAAATTAATTTTTAAAAATCAATTCCTTGTGCTTTATTTTTTTTTTATGGATAAGAAATTTATGTTGTCTGATTAAGGAATGGACATGAAATTAATATTTATAAATTAATTAAATCATTGAAATGACTAAAAAAAAAAATTTATTTTAAATGGGACTATGTTTTTATTTTAAAATAATAGTTTGTTTGCAAATTATATGAGTGAGGTCATTTCAAGTGAGTAAATTTAGAGATTCCAATAGAAAAACTCTTGGGAGCCTTATCAAGCTGAGCTTCCTAAGCTTTCCACCACAAACTGACACATGTATCTAATGGCTCTTATTCACTCTCACACTGTCTTTACTGTTTTTTCAACCCCTGCGGCTAAAAAAGTGTCAGATTCTCTCTCTCTCTCTCTCTCTCTCTCATCTTTTCTCTGGAACTCCTTCCAATTACTTTGATTCCCCCGTCTCTCTCACAATTGAAATTAAGCTCTACTATGACCATGATTTTAGAGGAAGATGATGAGGGGTTGAAAAACCCTGGATTTGAACTTGAAGAAGACGAAGAAGCAGTTCTCTTTTTGAAAGCATATACAGAATTTTCAATTTGATCACCACGAAGAACCTCCCCCAGATTTTCTGCACTTTTTATAATCTCTTTGTGTTACAATAACTTAAGTAGTAGTAGTAGTAGTAGTAGTCATATGTGTGTTGTGTCATAGTAGATGACAATTTGTTCACTTCGATAGAAAGGGGATCTCCAGTGGCAGTGTGGAAATCACGGGGAGCAACGCCGGGAAGAGAGAAGTTGTGGGCTGCGGAGGAGATGAGGAGGAGCACGGTGATTCCGCCGACCCATCTTCGTCTTCCTCTTGTGGTTCGATTGTAAAACACTCCCTAAAACAAAGAATTGAAGAAACCATTTTTTTTTTCAAGACTCACATGAGAAGGAGAGATGAGACATGGGAGGTGTTTACTGAGATAAGACTCAAATGTGTATCAGAGCTATTCTATTTCCACCTCTTCATTGATCAACTGACGGAGCAGTACTTGGTCAGAGAAAGGATTGAAAGAATAAAAGACTAGAACTGTTAGATGCCTCTTAATAGTGTGAGAGTGAATAACAGCCATTAGATGTAATATACACACGTGTCAGTTTGTGGTAGAAAGCTTAGGAAGCTCAGCTAGATAAAGAGATTAGGAGAGGATTCTCTCCCAAAACTCTTTGCTTTATCACTTACTTTCTTGTACTATGTTGCTTTACCATTTCCTTTTATTTTTACTTTGTTGTACCATGTTTCTTTAACATTTTGTTTGTGTACGTTTTACATATTTTTTTTCCTGGCAGAAATAAAGGTCCCTAGTCATCTATGAGCTTTAACAATCTTCCTAGTGTTCTTAGCCATCTTTATGGCTTTTCCAAACAAAGAATAAAGTCTAAAGGCCCCTACTTTGTTTACACCTTACTTTGTATTCTGTTATTTATTACTCTCATCCCATCTCTTCCTCCATATCACTCTTCTAGTCTTCTTTCAGTCAATACATCAGATTATCAAGAAGATGGGAGCAGCAAAGCAAATAGATTTAGCATGCATTTCAGAAGGTGAAGGATCATCAAGTGTAGAACAACATGCCATCATTGAAGCCGCACCGATTGTGTCATCCTACAATGACAAAATCCGTCCTCTCCTTGACGCCGTTGACAAGCTCAGGAGCCTCATGGTTATGGAGGAAGGCATTCAGCTCCCCACCATTGTTGTTGTAGGTGACCAATCATCTGGCAAGTCAAGCGTCCTTGAATCCTTGGCCGGCATCAGCCTGCCACGTGGACAAGGTATCTGCACCAGGGTACCCCTTATAATGAGGCTTCAACACCACTCTAGTCCTGAACCAGAGTTCCGGTTGGAGTACAATGGCAAATTTGAGCACACTGATGAGGTCAACATTGCTGATGATATTGTCAATGCCACCAATGTTATTGCTGGTGGAGGTAAGGGAATTTCTAACACCCCATTGACTCTGTTGGTGAAAAAGAATGGTGTTCCTGATTTGACTATGGTTGATCTCCCTGGAATCACTAGAGTTCCTGTTCATGGTCAGCCTGAGGATATCTATGATCAAATCAAAGATATGATCATGGAGTATATCAAGCCTGAAGAGAGCATCATTCTCAATGTGCTGTCTGCTACTGTTGATTTTACAACATGTGAATCGATCAGGATGTCACAGAGTGTGGATAGAGCTGGTGATAGGACGCTGGCTGTGGTCACAAAGGCTGATAAGGCGCCAGAAGGACTATTAGAGAAGGTTACAGCAGATGATGTTAGTATTGGTCTTGGTTATGTTTGTGTGAGGAACCGGATTGGAGATGAAACTTATGAGGAGGCAAGGGCTATATCTCAACAACTTTTTCAAACTCATCCTTTGCTGTCCAAGATTGATAAATCTATGGTTGGAATTCCAGTTCTGGCTCAAAAGTTGGTGCAAATTCAAGCTTCTAGCATAGCTAGAAACTTGCCAGACATCGTCAAGAAGATAAATGACAAGCTGAGTTCTTGTCTTTTGGAGTTGAACAAGATGCCAAAGAAACTGTCATCTGTTAGTGAAGCCATGACCACGTTTATGCAGATCATCGGATCATCAAAAGAATCACTTAGGAAAATTCTGGTGAGAGGAGAATTTGATGAATTCCCTGATGACAAGCGCATGCATTGCACTGCTCGGCTTTATGAGATGCTCAATCAGTACTCAGATCAACTTCAAAAGTGTGAAGAAAGTGACCCGAAAAAGAACTTCTTAGTAGAGGAGATCAAGATTTTGGAGGAAGCAAAAGGTATTAGTCTTCCGAACTATGTTCCCCGCAATGCTTTTCTTGTTATCTTGCAGGGAAAAGTGAAGGGAATTTCGAGCATACCTATTGGGTTTGTTGAGAAGGTTTGGAGTTATATTGAAGAAGTGGTTATGTCTGTGTTAATGCATAATACAGAAAACTATTATCAGCTTCAGGTATGCACCAGAAGAGCTGGCCGTAATCTTATAACAAGGATGAAAGAAAGGTCAGTTCAGTGGATGATGGAGATAGTGGAAATGGAGAACCTGACTGATTATACATGTAATCCAGAATATGTATCCGAATGTAGTAGGCTTATGGGTCAACAAGGCACATTTATACATTTGGTGTTAAATGAAAACCACTCTAGGATCGATGTAGAGGGTATTGGGGAAGTTGAAGTTGGAGTCCTTCGGCAGTATCCTCAAGTTCTCTCTCAGGCTTTCGACTTGAAAATGAGGATGACTGCCTATTGGAAAGTTGTTCTGAGAAGGCTTGTTGATTGTATGGCTTTGCATTTGCAGTTGAGTGTTTCGAAACTTGTGAACCAAGAGATGGAGAGTGAGATTGTGAATGAGTTGATGGGACCAAATTGTGGTGGTGGGATTGAGAAAATGCTGGAGGAATCTCCAGCAGTTGCCATCAAGCGCGAGAAGCTGATTAAGAGCATCAAAAAGCTCAGGGATTCCAAAGAGGTTGTTGCTAAGATCTTGGATGGTGTTGCTACCTAATGGTCTATTTCTAGCTAGTACTAAAAATAGTGTGGTTTGTTTATCATGTTATGTTTGTATGAACTATCTATTTCTGTCAATCAGTAGTGTATTTGCTTTAATTTTGATGCAGCTTAAGTTTCTAGCTAGTACTAAGAGTAATTCGGTTTGTTTATCATGTTTGTATGTAACTATGTACTATCTATTTCTGGCAATTAGTAGAGTGGATTTGCTTTAATTTTGAAGGAATCATTCTTCATTCTTCATTTAAGGTTTGATAGTGTTCATTAAATAAGATAATATGTAATGCTCGGTACTCAATTCAGTACTTGTTGATGATTGTTTAGTAGAACCCACCTAGCCGGCCAAAGACTAACTGAGTGCTAAATTTGCTAATCCAGGACCAGAAGAAAATGTTTTTTTTTTTTTAGGTTTAATCTAAACAAATAGCTCCATTAAAAGAGTTTCGGAGTGGCTTCATTTTTAATTACTGGGTTAGCAAATTGATTAGGAAAGGCACGACAATGGTTTTATTTCTAGCAATTATTTTGGGGAGGCTGAGAGTTTATCCTCGGTTTTTTTACTAGTTTCTATATAGGTAGGCACAGAGTGTTGGTGTAGTACATCTTCTGGTCTATTCTACTTTAGCTCTAGGGTCAAGCCTTTTTTACTAGTTTCCACTGTTCATCGAGTGTAGTTATCAAGCTCTGACATGAACAGGCGTGGCTGTCCGGTCCGATACAACTGAGACGCAAGTTGTATCGACCGGATCGATCACGTACAAAGGTGGCCTGGAAACGAGTAGGACAGGTTTGGGTATCATTTTCAGCAGGAAAAGAGGAGGTGAGTGTTTGGTTTGGGTTGTTTGAAATTGTGGTTTTGATTATGAAACCTATCTGTAGTTGTTGTTTGCTTTACAATCTCACTATTTGTTCCTGCGAATTCAATTCATATTAGAGATCGATCGATCGATTTTTGTTTGAAATATGGGTTGAAATTTCAAGCTAGGCTTTTCTATTTCATTGATTGCGATGGTTTTATCATGTGGGTGGGTGGGTTGGTTGGTTAGAGTAGACTGGTATGGGGAATTGTCAATACCAAACAAAGTTTTACATAGTGAACTGGGTTAGGGCAGTTTGTATCTTTGAGTGTTGATGAATCACCTCACCTGAAGATATATATATATGTTCTATTCCACAGCTGCTCCCTTTAAAACAGCCACAAAATGATAACCAAGGAAAGGGATTTCTCAAGTGTATGCGAAAATTTGAACAGCAATTGGTATATGTATTAGTTTGTGCACATGGTGAAACCCAAAATTCTGTCAAAGGGTGTAAACTCTTTACCAATTCTTAGACTAATTAATTAGCGCGAGGGAAATAATAATTTACATGTTAAAGCTAGCAAGACAAATTAGCAATGTATTAGAGTATGTGATTGAAATTGTTTATCCTTGATAAGTTCTATGCTCGGCAACAAAACTTTGCATTCTAAGGTTGTTCTGTTGGGTTGGAGTCTTTGGAGGGAATTGTTTGTGATTGCAGTGGAATCAAAGTCTGGGAATAAGGAGTGATTATTGATAGAGACATTTAACAATTCCCCTTATACTAAAGTCTTCTTTGGTCCAATCAAGGCGTGTAAATGAGGGTTTTCTCTACATGTCTCGATCGAGCCAAAGAAGACTTTGGTATAGGTTGTAGTAAAATCATTTACTAGAGTATGATTCTTTTCTAATGCAGGTTCTGGTGTGTGTCTTGGACTATTTGGTTTTGGTCAAAGGAGTTTTGTGATAAGCAAATTATAATTTGAAAACAGGTAAGAACATTGCTCTATTTGTCATTTTTGTAGATCAATTCTAATCGTTAAGTAATTTTTTATTTCTTTTGATTGACTGATAGTATTAGGTAGGAACATGACTTGCAGGGTCTTCAAAGTTTGTTAGCATAAATTGGTATTTAGCTTTCTGTCAGTTTTTGAGTTCAAGTTAGAATTTTTAACAATATGATATAATGGTTTGAGTTTCATAACGAAATTGTTTCAGTTGTCTTTATTGAATTTTGCCCATTGATAATATATTAAGAATGCAGCAACAATCATAGCAGTAATCGAATTGAGATTCAACTCTCAAATGTTCTTATTCTTTGTCTGAATAATTTTCTCTTTTCTTCTTTATTATATATTCTTTGAAAAAATAGTTACATGATCTTTTTAAATAGATAGGTTGTTGTGTTTAGATTCATTAAGTGTAGGTTCTTTTGGAGTGAAACAGAGCCAGCTAAGCCCTTAACACAGTTAATAGAACTTTGTTTTGAAGTTGGAGAAAACTTCAGCAAGCTTGAAGTTAACAGTGATGCAATCAATGTCATCAAAGTAATTGAGAATCATAATTAGGATCTAAGTCAACAAGGTCCAATCTTTGATAACATCTAATTAACAGCAACCAAAAAGGCCATAAATAGTAAAGATTCAGTATTTTATAAAGAAACTCACGTAGCGTAGCTAGAAAATTTTAAACCAAAAATGGGTAGTCACCAGTGGTAAAAGTTACTGAACACTTTTTGTCAGTAACTGATCTAATCATGTTGAACTCTGAGAGACGCCTTCCAATCTCAGCAGAAATTTCAGCTCTACTTCAACAATTTTCAAGAAATTTAATTTACAGCATAAACCTTTCATTTAGGGTGATATGGGTATGTATTTGAAATTTGCATTTTAGTTTTCTCCATGCCTTCCAAAATGAAAGAATATGTGCTTTACCCAGTTGAGCTAACACAAGAATTCCATTCCTTGGTTCCCTCCATACCTTTCTTCAACTTTGCTCTCTGATTTGGTGTTCTATTATATACAGTCCGCATAATGTGAAGGATTGAATCCACTCAGTATTTCAAAGCTTTACTCTTTTCATGGTTCCTCAACAACAGTGTCTTTGACTGAAAGGCTATCCAGGACATCACTTTCCAAATCAACCTGAAGCTCTTTAAACATAGCCATAACCTGAATCATTACATTATCAGAAAATGTTAGTTTCTTATAAAGCTTTCAGATAGAGCAGCAAATAGATCAGTTTAACTGCATTTAAGTTTGGTCAGATGAATATAGTTTGTTTTTTCTTCCCTTGAATCGTAATCTAATATACCTTCATGATTTACATAGTGAATAAGCATGAGAAATATGCGTGAAGAAAAATTTGTTTACCTTTTTCACACTCACAACCTGCATCAGAAAACCTAAAGTAACATATTTATTCTCTAATGTTGTAAATTTCTAAAGGATTTTCTGTTTGCTTACAGCAAAGATATTCTCTGCACACCATAAAATAAAAAAAAACAGAAAAAAAAAAAAACTTTGCTGGCCAAAACAGAATTCCCAGGAGGCTACCTGAAACTAATCGATCCAAGTCTTGAGGGTAAGTAAAACTCTCAAAACAATATTACATATACTTTTCATGTTTTTCACAGTTTAATACTCCTTTAAGCAAGAGGAGTATTAATTTTGAGGTCTTCAGTGTAATTTCATTCATGCTTGAGATATTTTTTTCTTTAATTTCTGATTTTTTATTTTTATAAATTGATGATCAAGTAGAAAGGTATGTATCATGTAATGTAACCACTTGGACTTTAGTTATGCATATATCTTTATCATATATTTTTACAAAGTCAGATATCACCAGATATTTGAGGGATTGGGAATATGAAAAAAACTTAGTCCTCTGCTGCGTCTTCTTCTGCTTTACCAAGCCTTTTCTCTAATCTTTTCCCAGCTTGCCATCACCTGGGTATATATCTTCCACTATAAAGAATTGCTCTACAGGCAACTGGACCTTTATTTTAAAATTTCATTTCTATTTTAAAATTATGTCCACATTAAGAAAGGGGGAGTTCTAAGAGAGAAAATATTGATTACTGTTATTCTTCATTGATATGATTGCCCTCTTATTTGTGGTTTCTGCTTCAGACCAGTTTTCCGTATACTTTCAACTGAATTCATATACCCTTTTTTGCATGTTCATGATCTTCGTAGCTATAGTTTGTGTTTGATACGAATTATATGATGAATTTCTATTCTTAAAAGCTGTATGCTTAATTTTTCTCTTTGTCAATTGCATCATTTATTCTTCTTTGTATATATGAACTCCTTATTCCTACTTTTTATTGCATTGCAGGTCTGTTAGCAAGAAGAAATAGGTGAGATTTCATCTTTGTGTGACTCAACTCCTACTCATGAAAGGGGAAAAAAAAAAATTTAAGCGTGATTTGTTACAAATCGCCTATAGTATTTGATACCATTTGCATTGGTTCACATATCATTGTGGTGCTCTAATCCATCTAAAGAAGGAAAAAAATTGCATGTCTTAATCTTCATTTATTTGTTTGTTTGATTACATTTCTTTTTCCTTCCATGTCTTAATCAGGTGTGTTCAGTGTGCAAACGTTTGAAGGTTCTTGCAATACATACAGTGAGTAGTACGTATACACCCTGGTACTTCCTTAGATCACCGAATTCAAGGGTAAAGGTCAACTCCAATATATTAAAATAGGCACCCACTGGTAAATCATTCTGGTATCCTCCGCATTTTGTTGATCCAATATGAATTAGTTCCATTTGAGTTCCCTTTTTCTCTGTCAATGATTACAATTGCCGTTTATCACAATTTGTATCACTCAATGAGTTACTGAGTATAGAAGGAAACTGTTCATAAATTGTGAGATAAGTTTTACTCCCTAAAATCCACAGATGTTGAGCCCATCAACTAATCAAAACCCAAACCTCAGTAAAATATTCAGACTAACACAATAACACACGTGAACTAACTAGAAGTGATAGATGACCTTTGTTTCCTAAGTGATATACATCAAGGATAACTCAGAACATATTTAGCTTATTGTCTGATTCAGTTGTCCATCATGATTCATTGACAATTAATCTGAGCATGGCAAAGAACTTATTGCAGTGAATTTCAAGTGAAATTTGGAGTCATTTTATTAACCCGATAACCGTCGGGTTTGGAACTCAGCCACTTAGATCAAGATCAAAAAAAAGCAAAAGACGGAAAAGAAGAATAGAAAAGAGGACAAGATCTCGCCGAGAGAAGAGAGGAATAGAAGAGACGAAAGCAGAAGATCTGTGAGCTCTGGAAAGAAGAGAGAAGAAAGAAAAGACCGGTTGCAAGGTATTTGATTTGTGGTTTGAATCGATCTGTGGTGTTTGTTGTTGGATTTTTTCTTCTTTTGTTAGATGTTTTTGAGGGGGATGATACTTTTGTTGGGGGTTTTGTCGGTTCATTGAATTGGGGGTTTTCTTGGTTCATTGAAGTTGATTCTAAGTTGTAGGGTCTATTCCTTTCGATTTGATCTAAGCTGGTCGAAGAGGTTGCTGGGTTTTGGAAGAGGTGTGTGTTTGATTTGGGTATATGTTTGGTATAATCTCCTTTCATTGCCATTGCTCTTATGAATATTGTATATTAGACAGAAGATGGGTTAGAGACGGTAAGTGTTCACCATCTATGCTTTTGATTTTAAAGGTGGTTTGTGTAAACGATTTTGTTAGTTTTCAAATTGCTATTATAATGGCTACTTCGGGTGTTTACTACATGCTTCGATTAAGTGAAAAAAAGACCTTAGTATCTGAGGAATGGTTATCTCCATGGACTATTCACTATTATTAGGCTTTGATTCCGCTATGGCTATAAACAAATCTCTGTAAAAATTTCAAACGTGGGAAGTATTGTCTTTGAATTTGGTGCAATTTGAGGTCTGAGTCTTTTGTTTTCTTGCATGTTATGCATGACTATAGTTGTTTTTTGAATTATACTTGCCTATGAGCTGCATACCCTGGAGTATGGATTCTGTCAATTCCTTTCGCCCTATTTCAATCTTGGGGTGTACCTCTCAGCGCAGCTTTTAAGATATTGTGGTTGCTTTCTTGAGCTGAAATATTTCAATCCATGGCAGCAAATCACCAAACAAGGAAGATCCGAAATGAAAAATATGCAACTAATATGAAAGTTTTTTATTGGAAAATGAAAAGTCTCTCTGGTATATTGTTGTGTGAGTTTTATATATAACTGTGAAGAAGAAAAAGGAAGAGTTATCAATAAGAGAAAATTTATAATAAAAATAAGTTGAAGAATAGTGAAAAAAAGTGTTACTGTTTTTGGGTGATCAGGTTTTACTGGAAGTAAAAGAATGTTGTTGTGTTTAAAGGGATTTATTGAGTTGAGTTCAGTTCAGCAACTAATAAAAATAAAGATTTTAATTCTAAGAGGGACCCCTGCATCTTTGAACGAATGATGGTACAAGTATGGGAAGACCAAGTGTGCCTTCTTCTAATCTCCTATCTTCGTTTGATTTTCTTTTCTCATTTTTTTATCATTATTCTGATCTCTTTTTCTCTTAATCGTACATCCTAAAATATGAAGCATTTGGTGATTTGCTGCCATGGATTGAAATATTTCAGCTCAAGAAAGCAACCACAATATCTTAAAAGCTGCGCTGAGAGGTACACCCCAAGATTGAAATAGGGCGAAAGGAATTGACAGAATCCATACTCCAGGGTATGCAGCTCATAGGCAAGTATAATTCAAAACACTTACCTTGACTTTTTATTACACAGAAGGCACTCCACACCTAAATTGGTCCAATTGAATACACAGGTGCTGCAAGTAAAACCAAAAGCAACAAAAGATCAAGAGTTTTTCATGTTCATTTTTTTATCATTATTATGATCTCTTTTTCTCTTAATCGTACATTAACTGTTATAATTGTCTGTTGGATTATTGTATGGAATTGATCAAAGGTCTTTTGCTGTTATTAGCTGAGTTGTTTCTGTTTTGCTGAAGATGGCTATTGACCGGTTGTTTGTTTCATCTGCATTCTTTGTTACCTGAAAAAGAAAGAACTTTGCTTGCACTTTGTTAATTGAAACCTTTTTTGTCTTATGCATAGGTTAATTAAACTATCAGAACGTTCTTTTTTTTTTTTGCTTTATTTTGCTTTATCAGGAAAAAGATCTTTCTTTTTCTTTTTCTTTTTTCTAAAGTGGATATTGAGAGACTTTTGGTCCGGTCTCCTAATTCTAAACTCCATGGTTAGCTTGGAAGAGTACCAACAGTTCAAATGAATCCAATTTGGCCGCTGAACTTAGTTTTCTTCTTCTTCTTTTTTTTTCCTAGGTCGTTCCAGTTTTATAAAAGTTCAAAGAAAGCAACAATGAATATTTAAAGCCTAACTGTATGAGCGTGGTTGTTTACGTACTTTCATCAAATTGAAATAAGAATTTGTTGTTGTAAGAAAAATTCTTCTCCTTTATTTTTGTAATTTTCTTTTTCTTTTGTTTTTGGTTTGGTTTAACAAATATTGTATTGGCATTTTTTTCTGTAGTTATATAATTAATTTGATAATTATGTTACAGTTATGTTTGCTTTTTACAAAATTTATGCAAAAGAGTCTACATATCTATGGCTGCCACTGTTCCTTGGTCTACTGTTTAACGTTGTCTGCAACTTTCATTCTTATTCAGGTATGAACTTTGAATTTTTGTTTGCTCAGTTAGTGGCTTTGTTTGCTTTCATTGTGTGCTGTTTTTGTACAAAATACATTATATAACTATGTTTGTCCGAGTAACTATGTTGCATTTTGTAATTGGTTTTTCCTTTCTGTTCATTTTGCAGAGCTTTGGGACAGTGTGCACTCAGGTTGTTTTAATGTTTCGCATTGAGGTTTGATTATAAAAGTGGTTTTAAGTCATTTTTTATTTTAATTCCCTTCCTTTTCAATGTAGTTATGGCATCGGATATCAGGCACAGAAGAGGAAAAAGATTGTTGGAACAAAATGATAGTGAAGGTCTCAATCGTGATGCAGAGATAGAAACAAGAAACAACAGTGAGAATTTTTATACCATGAGAGCCCAAATTGATACTGGGGGTTTTAATACAGAGGGAATGCATCAAAGAAGATCAAGAAGGCCAAGACGTGGTATGTATATATAAAAATTGAATGTATTCTGTTCTTCATCAATTCAAATTCAGTAACATTGTCTGAATGTTTTTTATAGTTCCTGAACCTGCAATAACAGAGAAAAATTACACCTCTGAACACTTGAATAGAGGATCAAGAAGGCGAAGACGTGGTATGTATATATTAAAATTGAATGTATTTTGTTCTTCATCAATTCAAATTCTGTAACATTGTCTGCATGTTTTTTATAGTTGCTGAACCTGCAATAACAGAGATAAATGACACCTCTGAACACTTGAATTTAAGAGTTGAACCTACCGAACAAAACAACAGTCTGTTGTTGAATCAAACTTCTGTTAACAGTGAAGATTCGCATGTTAGTCATACAGGTATAATGGATGAGTTTGCATCAGTTTTTAAAAACAAAAACATTTGATGATATGTTTATGACATTATTCAATCATTTTGATTTTCCTTTCATCTAAATAAATACAACCTAATGGAATAAAAGGTATAATTTTTTCTTCATTCATCATGACTTCATATTTACAGTGTGAGTAATTTTTATCATCATTGCCATCATTGTTATTAATTTATGTCATATTTTACATTCAGGTCATTGTTCGCTCTCATTCGGTCAGGCATCATATCAGAAAAGTAGAGAAGGTTATTTGTCAAATTTTAGTCTCTGTATCAATCAAATATGCATATGCATTTGCTTACCAAATGTAATATTACTGTTGTAGGATTTATTATGAGATATGAAGATTCGGGTGATAATATTCATGAATGCAATTATTGCAATGCGAAATGACAACTTTGCTTGCACTTTTGGGCTATGAATTAAAGGTTTCAATAGGTATGGATTTCAATTGCTATTGTTTTTGGTGTTGAAGAAAGAGAAGTTGGTTTGTATCAATTGTGGCGGACTTTGTGATTCTGGACACCACAAGTATAACAATGTATTTTCATGACTTCTTTAATTCATCCGGAATGAATTTGTTCATAGTTTTCTGTCCTGAAGCTTATTGATTTATGTATCTACTATGATTCTCATATTAGTAGGGTGATTTCGTACTTTGCACAAAGTGTTTTAAAAATGGGAACTATGGGAAGAACAAATTGAGTTAGATTTCAAGTATAACGAGCAGTTGAAAAGAGTGGTAATACTGGAGTTGAGTGGACTGAATCAGAAATTTCTTTTAACTCCTAAAAAACTTCACTTTTGTTCCTAAGAGAAGTACTGTTGATAAGGGGAGCTGAGGTTTAGAATAGAAAATTTGTGTGCGATATTATTTGCTTTCTTGGACGTATTCAGAAAACCCTAGAATTGGAATTTGAAATTTTTTGATTGATGGTGTTCCCTTGGGGTTCAGTTGCTCGGAATTTTGGATCCCACACCTAAATTGAAGAAATTTTTACATTCATCATTTCCTTTATGGCATTGATATTCGAGTAATTGTTGATTTGCTTTTTGTGTTGTTTCTGGGAATTCTGATTAGTTTGTTTTTGTTTAGGGTTTGATCTTGGAATTTCAAGATGCTGGCCAGTTTTGTTCATAGAATGAATGGACCAACACTTTGTGGAGCTCAGTTCGTAGAAGATGTGCAGACCTATCTCACCTAGCTCTGCCGTTGAATTTCTCCAAGCAAGGTATGCTCATTAAGATATACTTCTTTCTCAAAGCCCAAGTCTCTTTCATGTTGATCATTGCGGTTTTGACTCCAGTAGTTCTAATCGATTTCCCAAGTTTGAAACTTTGCACAGGTGACTTGCTAAAACTTAATTGGGATTGAAATGAATGAATATATGAATCCAACCTCAAAGATAGCCTTTTTTTTTTTTTCTCTCTCTCTCGCTCTCTCAAATCCTGGTTGGATTATACTTCAATTCAAATTAGTTGATCATCTCATACACTGCAAAATATTTTCTCCATTAGATGAGGAAGCCTGGATTTGACGGATTTGACGGTAGTCTTTTATCATACAATCAAATTCATTTTGTCATTCTGAAGCTAAATGGATTGGATTTTAATTTGTTTAAATGCACAGTAGGGAAAAGGATTTATAGTTTTGAGTTCCGATTATGTGAGATCGACATGGGGGGCCAAGGCTTTAAACTCATACCATGCTGCGGAGTTTTGTATTCTGTTTTAGTTGATGATTTTATTGTTAAAAAGAAGATTACAGATCTCTATGGCTACTAATTTGTATAGCTTTTGTAATTTGTTTCTTTTTATGATTTTTGACTTTGGTTTTGTTGTTTTTTAGATAGAGTACTCGAATCCTAAAACCAATTATGTCTAGGGTTGGACTTTGTTTGCAGACTTGCATTTAAAGAATGAATTTTTCATGAAGTAAGTCTATTATCAACATTCCTCCCATTATTATTAAGAGCTTAGAGAAGAACACAAACAATATGTTTTGTGGATATCGTACTCCACCGTACTAACGAGGTCCTCTATTTCATCAGTCAAGGACGGGATGCTTCAAAATTTAATCCAGCATTACCTGCTGTTCCATTGTGTTAAATACTTCAAATGCAGGTAGTTTTCTTTCTAGCTTGGTTTGTTATGTTCCTGTTATGTAGACCAGTTGTTATCTGTTGTTCAATAGTTCAAATTTAGTCCAGCATTAGCTGTTGTTCAATAACAGTTGTTATCTTTGAATCTCTTATTATTTTTTATGAGAATCTGTATTCAATATTTACATTATGACTTGCTTATGATTCAGCTTGCATTGGGTGAGGTTTTTGGAGTAGACCAATCTGTTGCATTGAAACTACTGGGATGTGAAAGATCATTCGAACCTCTTAAAGGTAAGGTTCTTACACAGTCATTTAAATCATAACTCTAAAAAGTTGATGCTGATGTTGTGAAAATAAGTAAAAGAAAGGAGTACTGCATATAAAAAAGACTACATGCTCTGACTGAGGAATTGAATATGTGGAGGAAACAAATGCATCTCTCTGACCTGCCAGTAAGTAACGGAATTACAAGGCATAAAATCTTCACAGTGCTCTCAAGATTTTGATTCATCACAGGGATATTACATGTTTATTAAGCTATAGTTGACTCCGGGACGGAATTACAAGACACTTTCAAGTGTGCATAAAATCTTCACAGTGCTCTTAAGATTTTGATTCATCACAGGGATATTACATGTTTATTAAGCTATAATTGACTCTGGGAAGCTCAAATCATTTATGCCTTCAGTGTAACAAACATAATACAATTAAACTTGCCTTCATTCTCACCTTTTTGTATTGTGTTTCTTGCACTGAATATAATGATCTGAATTAGAAATGAAACTCTTGCTGCCATGTGGGTTTCTGGTTTGATTTATTGTGAAAGTTACTGTAACCTGCACTGATTATTTTGATCAAAAGCTATTGCAACCTACCCTTTCTGAAAAAAATAAAAATATTCTACTTGGTTCTTAACTGTACGAGTCCAAACTTTTTAGAATTACATTGCTTGGCAGGCTCTATTGCTATCAAAACAAAGAAATGTATTATATGGATTGCAACTTTGGTCAATAATATAGCATCTCTAACCCATTTAAGAGCAGGGGGAGATATCAGAAATCATATCAAACGTTTAAAATATAAAGAATGCAGATGCTGTTACAATTAAATGAAAGAATGGCTCAGCATAACTAGACTATAAAAGTACCACCGTGTCTTAATTTGGATTTTCATTTCCCTGATCCTAACTATAATTGACAATTTTTAAATATAGTTATGGCTTTGAAGACCAGGGCGACGAGGAAAAAAAGGTTCTTAGAAAGTGATTGTAGTGCCACTAATTTGTATTGTGCTGAAAGTCATGATAAAAGCTTATCAAGTCGGGGGACTGTGACACGAGCAATGATTAGACTTTGGTTGCCGCTATAGCTGAAAGTTCTTTTTCTTATAGAGACACAATCATCAAATCATTGCTAGAACAGGTAGTTAAAAATTGTTAGTTTCATTAAATCTATAGTTTGAGCAAAATTTATATTCTACTTACAAATTCAATGTAATTTACGTTGTGTAAGTTCCGTTTGCATTGATGCAGCCAACAACAAAAAGGAAACGAATGGTGAAGGACCAGAAGATTTGTACAGTTTTGAATATGAAAATGTAGAAGGATTGGTAGTGCTTTGTAAACTCAAAACAATTTTATTGGCAGGAGTAATCAACAAAAAACAAAATGCCAATATCACTGCATTATATATGACTGATCTTCATTGCTTTGTAAACTCAAAACAATTTTATAGGCAGGAAACTCTCTTATTTTATCACAATCAAGCCATTTTAATTCATATCAGTCATTATTGTAAACTGTCCTGCAACAAAGAGGGGGTACCATTGCTATTCAGTTCTGTGCTGCTTGGTTTACATAAACGTTCTGCTATGTAATATTATAAAATCAGCAATAATATTGTCTACACAAGCAATTACTTTCTTCAACAATCTGCTAAATCCCGCAGCAAAGCGCGGGTATACTCATCATAAGGTGGAAACAAAAAGTTGTGTTCAATTGATCCTTCCTAGTCCAATATCTGAAAATAAATGAAAGATAATGATGAAATAGGGTCTGCACAAAAAATAATAATGATTTTCACGGATCCGTAGCAAATAGTAGCAAATAGCACAATACAGCATCTTTGCATTAGTAGGTCACATCATTTTTCCAACAAAATTAGAAAGCGCTGCGACAGCCGGAAGTTACAACTGTATAATTTCTCTTTTGGCATACGAGCTCAATGTTTCTGTTCCATCCTATTAAAATTGCCTACAACCTCTCTCGACTATGGATTTGTGGACACCATATCATTAAGCCAGTCATATCATTTGCTGGTGAATATCAGCTTCCTGCTGAGCCAGTTCCACCATCATGGCCTCATCGAAAAATTTGCTGATGCTCACATCCTCGCTCATTCCCTGCAAATTCAATATAAAACCCATTATGCCTAGATATGGCATTTCTTCCACAGTTTGCGAATTATCTATAGTAGTAATGTAATGCATGCGGAAGAAACTTGATACTTGAGTTTTGTGGAGGTACAGAAAGTCTTATTTGATGCATCTTTTTGACCAGATGTAAAAGAAAACAGTATTGACCAAAAGAGGAAAAAAAAAGACAGTAGAGACATGAGTCGCTGTGAAGAAACTTAAGACTTAAGTTCTTAAGTTTTGTGGAGGTACAAAGAAAGATACAAGTCCATTTGATGCATCTTTTTGACCAGCTGTAAGACAAAACAGTATTGACCGAAAGAAGGAAAAAAAAAACAGTAGATACATGAGTCGCTGTGAAGAAACTTAAGTTCTTAAGTTTTGGGGAGGTACAGAAAAAGAAACAAGTCCATTTGGTGCATCTTTTCGACCAGATGTAAAGAAAACAGTATTGACCAAAAGAAGAAGAAAAAAAAAACAGTAGAGACATGAGTCACTGTGAAAGAGAAAGGACGGGGATGCTTATACCTTTCTACGCCTTGTCTTGACCATAAATTCACGAGCCAGGTGCTGAATCGGTGCGGGTTCAAGTGGTCGCAGAACAATACTCTTGTCAAGAGGATCCCCAGGAACTATAGCCCAATGATCAAAGACTGAGAGGCAAAAAGCCTGTCCTTGAGTATGGTACCTCAAGTCCGTCTCAAAACCAAACGATTCTATGACGGGTAAAAATGCCTGAATTACAAGGAAAAGGAAAAAGGGAATGAAAATAAACACACATACATATATACTAGGAACACAGACAAAATTACAACATGACAATGACAATTAAGTTTCATGAATTTTCCATGAGAGTCAGATTAGGTAGGTACTCTATTACTGACCAAAAAAGATCGGGTGTTACTGACTTGAATTATAACTGACAATGTATTACAGTCTGTGATTTTTGAAATCACAATATCTATGACGCAGTATGGAAGCATGGCTTTATGTCGTTTATTGACCAAACTAAAAAAAAAAATGTTTTGAGGTTCAATCCCTCATTCAGTAAAAACCCAAATCATCCAAATGGACATACTTATCAGCAATAATCACATCACAATAAAACCCAGGACCAGTAAAATGTAACTCGAATATTGCACAACGAAGTTCAACCACTGTACCTTAACGATGTAAGCTGGGGTCCCGGGTTGAGGAACGTCGGCTGTAACATGTCCACGCCTGCGAGATAAAACAGTGTAGATTGCAGATATACAGTCGATTGGCGTTTGTATCTGAAACAACAGCACCAAATTTATCAGACAACAAAAGTACACTGCTTATCTAAGTGTCTGGATATGCATATGTTAAACAATTTTGGTTCCTCAGGATCTCTATTTAAAAGGAAATTATTAAATGACTGTAGCTTGACACAGAACATAACAAGAAAATATTAATCTAATGTAGAAAGAAATAAAGAGGAAAGCAACAAGATGTACCCTGGTTTAGTTTGACATTATGCTTTGACTTCAAATAGCATAAATGGCTAAGTCTAATAGAATTATTGCTACTAAGACTGAGCAGCTTGTTACCACCATTTTGTTCCACATTTACACCAAAAAAGAAACAAGCTATGTTAATAATCGATTTCTGAGAACCAAATCTTATCGTCGTATGGACTTGAGGATTATTTACCTCCACATAATATACTGGCTCCATGAGCCGTGGGGTTGCCATTAGGAAAGATGAATAGGCCACACGTCGAGATGTGGGAATGATTTGACCAGATCCACGATGCAACGGCTCAGGTGCAATCCTTGCATCAACTATCTTGAACTTAACATTTCTGATGGGTTCATCACACAGAGGTCCTTCTCGAGCACCCCACTGAAACCTGTCAACAGTAACAACATGGTGAGTAATAATTAAACCACACTATCGGGGCAAAAACAAACAATGATTTATTCATTACCCTTGCACAATGGAGTCTTTCACAGCATTCAGCAAGCTCTTGTCAACTTCGCTTGAAAGTGTGTCATCAAGTAGTATGTTGGGTCCCTAAAACATACAACCCTTTGTCAATAAAAGCATATAAAGACATGAAATGTATGACTACTAGGTAAGGAAAGGGGATGAATAAAACAAAATTTTCATAAAGACATACTTATAATTATAAAATAACTATTACGATTTAGAACCATAAATTTGTTCTATTTAGATTATTACCTGCTTATCAGGACCGAATGCCCATATGGACCGTGCAGCAAGAACATCCCACTCATACCTAGTCTGGAAGAAATTACCTATATCTCTCCTAGACCAATCAATGCTTACAACACCTTTCTCAATGTCCTCCGCAAGTCCTCTCTCTAATGGCTCTGCAATCTACAAATCAAAGGTTTTTAGCTGGTCATAATGTGAAATTGATTCACATAATTTCTGAAAATTAGATTGGTTCTTACCATAGTAATTTTATTCTTCTTGTTTGGTGTTTCAGCAAAACACTTCATTGATGAAGATTCCACAACTGTTTCGCAGAATGAAACAACAGGATCTGCAACCTACATTGTAAGTGAAGCTTAAAAACTACACTATAAAATATCAACCAAAAAACTCAGCACTGAAAATAAGTCAACAGGTGAATTTGATATTTTTGCCATGACACATGAGAAAAGTGAAGAAGTGATGCAAGTGTGAGCAGAAAATACCTTGACTTCTACTTCGGAGTAGAGCTCTCTGAGGTCCTTCATGATGGAATCCAAGTACAGTTCTCCTGTACCTAAGATTGTGTGCTCCCCAGACTCCTCAACTTTGGTGATGGCAAGAGGATAACTCTTGCTGATCTTTCTAAGACCCTCCACCATTTTTGGCAACTCACTGGGATTTAGAGGCTCAGTTGCCGTTTTCACCACTGGCAGTGTATTGAACTGAAGAGGACGGAATATGTATACATCCTCGTCATAACTCTCATTACACAGAGTGGCAGTTTTCATTATGGAAGCATCCACACCTTCGATGAGAACCCAAGTACCAGGAGGAGCTTCAGCTATAGGTATCCTATCTCGCGCTTGGTAAAGCCATAGCTTCGTTACTTCTTTGACTGTCATGTCCTCCTCATCGTCAGGTGAATACCCTTCTCCCAATACTCGTACTGACTGTCCTGTCTGAATCTTGCCACTGTATACCCTACCAAATGCATCGAACACACTACAATCGGACTTGGGATACAGCTTGGTAACATTTACCATCAACGGGCCATTGGGATCACAAGTTTTCATGGCTTTGTAAATCAAAGAGTCTTTTGGTCCAGTATATGTGTGGTCGACTTTCCTTGTTGCAGCATCTTTAGGAGAAGGAATATGTTGCACAAGCATATCAGTGAAGCCCGAGGCAGATCCAAAAACCGAGCTACAAGCCAACCTCAGTAGAGGCCTAACATTCAATTTGTAAGCTGCATTGCTAAGGGTGACACCAAGTTCAGCAAGAGTTGCCTCAACACTCTTTTTATGTTCTCCAATCACCTGGCTATATATTTTATACAGGGGTTCAAGCACAAACTGGACAAACGACCTTTCTCCTCCACTTGCAGGGGGTTTTCTCCTGAAAGCCCTGTCCTCAGGATGATAGTACATATCTCCCCATAGACGAGAAGCAAACTGATCCGCGTCAAAAGCGATCCCATGAAGCTTAACATATAGCTTCGCAAATGATTGCAACGTGAACGACCATCCTGCAGTAGCGCTTGCAAAGCATACATTTCCAGCAACAGGATCAATAACTTGTACATGACCAGCAGTTGAAGAGGCAGCCGTTATGTGGTTATTAATCACTTCCAGAGTATGCCTAAGCTTGAAGTAAGCATCCCTTGGGGGCAATTTAAGTTCTGTTATCAACCTGTCAACCTTTGAAATGAAAATGCAGCCCATAAGAATAATAGTATAGTCAATGGAAGTACACCGCTTTATAGAATGATCAAAGAGCAATAGAACAGCCTGTGAAAAAAAGAAAATCTACCTTGTTGATTACAACCACAATTGGTAGGCGCTCTTGGATTGCATGGCGTATAGCCCTCTCAGTATTTACCTGTTGATCAAAATCATAAAATTTTATAACCATGCTGAGTATGAATGCCACACAACTAATACATAAATAATAATTTCAGAAGTTAAAACTGTAAATGCATTAAAAAGAATAGAAAACTATGTTTCAAATAGGCTACAATGGTCAGAACAAAAGTAAAAAGCTACAATATCTTGGGTATAAGATATTAATGTATGTAGTGAAGATGCCTCTCACACTCACGAGCTTGTGTAGAGACTGTATTGGAAATCATTGTAAATTTAAGAAATTACAGCAATTGAATTGAATGTTTAAAGTGAATTACAATATCTACAATAAGGCACTCACAGGAATATGAGAATTAAACAATTAACTTCTTTTAAATCTCAGGAATATATAGGGAAAGAATTTTGCAACAGCAAGCATGCAGGAAGGCTAGTTCTTCTAAAGCTGAGGCAGTGATATATGGTAGCCATGTTATGTTGAAACATGTTATAAGCTTTTTAAGCAAGTATATCCTGCAACTGGCACCGGATATACCAAACCACTTTCTAAGTTTTGCTTACATGAAGGTAGGTTTCTCATTGGATTAGGGTTTCAAACTTCCGCTGATAAGTTGAAATAATCCAGTTCTAATTTAGAAAATGATAGCATGACCGAGGACTCTCGTCACATAGACAATGAACCATTACGTTTTCACTATCTATGGAATAATAATAATAATAATAATAATAATAATAGAAAGATAAAGTTAATTACCATCATCCCTTCTGCAGCATCAACAATGAGGACAGCACCATCAGCGAGCCTAAGTGAAGCAGTCATTTCATCAGAGAAATTGACATGACCAGGAGTATCCATGACATTGCACAGGTACGACTTTGAATTGCTATCCTCAAGTACAAGGGACATGGGAACAGCCTTAATAGATATCCTCCTCTCTTGTTCATCAATCCTCGTATCAGTGTACCTCATGTGCTTATCACTATTTGCATCAAAAGTAGACATATGATGAGTCTGTTCCACCAACATATCCATAAACACCGTCTTCCCATGCTGCAAGTGCCCCACCAGCGCCACATTCCGAACCAGAGCAGGGTTCGACATAAGACCAACAAGAAACTGCGTCGACACATACGTCGAGGAGTCCTTGACACCAACCTCAAACTTAATATTCCGAACCGGCTTGATAATCGGCTGTTCAAGGGGCTGTGCATCTTCATCCATGACCAACGTCTCGACATCTTCACCGTACACCTCCTCCGCTGTAGGATAATACTTCTTATCCTCAGCAAGAACAACCTGGTTGTCCATATCTACATCATTGGAGGCAGTCAGCCACCCATTCGGAGCATCATCACCGTCAGACGCCGCACCTCTATCTTCTAACCTATCCGGAAGCTCCTCATCTTCTTCCTCCCTATCACTCTCCTGGTCAGACTCAATTTCGGGTCCTATATAGTTCCCGAACTCGTCGTATAGACTATCATCCATCTTAACAACTCAAATCTGCTATTCCACACAGCTAATTAGTTCGATTATCGCCACAAGTTTGATATCGAACAAGTTAGGGCTCTAAACTCTCGAAATTTAATGCAGAAATCAGATAGGTTTTCGACTTAGGAACTAGAATTTCAATGTGAGCATACAAAAGAATAGATAAACGAAAGTGTGAAGCAAGCAAAGAGATTACGTACCTGGAAATCGGAGGTTTCTAGGGCAAAGAGCGCAGAGTCTTCACCGCCAGTGTTGAGAGAGAGAGAGAGAGAGGGTTTATACAGGGGACACTGTATTTGGAGCTGGAGCGCTAATTTGAGAGCTTTTATAGACGGACCCTGAGCGGCGTCGTTTTGTATCTGAGGTAATGTTATTTTCTAGGCCTGGGCTCGGTGCAGATCGGGTCGGTTTGAAGATATCCCTTCCATAATCTGCTTGATAAACACTATCCCAGCTATTAAAATTCAACAATATAATCGATGAAATTTAAAATCATAACCCAACAGATACAAAGATACATGATTAAACGCAATTCCAAACAATCATACCCCAACAGATCGGAGTTTGATAAACACTATCTCAAACAATCAAGGAAAGCCCAAAAGATAGTATCGAATATCGATTCAAGGAAAGCCCAAGAGATAGTATCGAATATCGATTCAAGGAAAGCCCAAGAGATTACCGATTCAAGGAAAGCCACGGCGGCTTTGCGAGCGTCGGGAGTGGAGCTCCAGTCGAGAGAGACGGCAATGGCTTTCATCAAAACAAGAGAATAATCAATGGAAAGAAAGCAGAACAAGCATCAATCTCAGAGAGAGAGAGAGAGAGACTCAGTGAGATGGCATACCTGGCCGGCTGGCCCTGTTTTAGTATTTTAGATGCTTCGACCGACAACAGAAGAAGAAAGAGGCGGAACCGAGCACGGCGGCCGACGCCCCACGGTGAGAAACTGAGAATCGTCACCGTCTGACAGATCGAAGACGACGAAGACTCGAAGAGAGTGAGAGTGGCCGTCTGAGACTGAGAGAGAGCGAAACGAGGTGTGCGGCCAAGCTAGAAAAAAGACCCCCACTCGAGCATTAGGGATTTCAACAGCAATTTGATCAACTAATTTGGACCCAAAGGTTTAGGGTTTAAGGCTTTGTTGGTATCCTACATGCCTACACTTAAAAGTCTAAAATCGTAAACCATTAATAATATGCCAATTGCCAAATTTTTAGGGTATATGTAACTAAAAAGGTTAAATGTTAATTTATTAAGTTTTTTTTTTTTTTTTTTTTATTCAAACTGATAATTTCATTCACTGATGCCAAAAGCAAAAAGGGTAATAGCAGCACATAGATGCCTCTGCCCCCAAACTTATTACATAGTATTTTTCTCCACGAGATCTTGTAGCCAAATAGGACCTATTTCCTTGCAAAACATACACCCAAATACCTATCTGGAAACCGGCGGCTCGAGGTCAATGGAAGCTTAATGTTGATGGAAGCTTCGTACCCCAAATACCTCATGGAGGTGTTGGTGGCATACTGAGAGATGATACAGGGAAGTTCAAAGCTGCTTTCGCATTCCCTATTCAATCAGTTGCCTCAGCAAAGCAGGTAGAACTTTGTGCCATCACGAAGGGCCTTGAAATGGTGAAAGCCTTACAGATTAGTAACCTTGCCCTGCTGTTCAATGTCATTGTGCAGCATACCCCCAGATTGTGTAATCGAGTAGCTCACCGTCTAGCCAATGTTGCCTATGAGGCCAGTATGGGTGAATCATGGTTTGATCATCCTCCCGACTATATTCTGGAAGTACTAAAGCATGATTATAAGAAGCTGGGGTCAGATTGCCCTCCACATTAACTTTATATATATATATATATGCTTTATTTCAAAAAAAAAAAAAATATGACCTATTTCCTTGCAAAACATACACCCAGTCATAGCCAAAGCTGACCGGGCTAAAGCATGAGCAAGCTGATTGTACTTTTTCCTAACATGCTTCCACTTAACCATCTCCATCTCTACCATCCATGTTTAACATCCTCAATAATAGCCCCAATCTCATTCAAGTCAAAGCCATTACAGTCTAAAGCCTTCAACACATTCAAGGCATCACCTTCAATCTCCACTCTAGTAAAACCCAACTCTTTACAATAAAGGACTCCATACCTTAAAGCTACAGCTTCTGTTGCCAACGGACTAAGTGTCCCATCAACAGGAACAGCCAATGCACCCTGCATCCTTCCAAATTCATCAAGAACTACTGCACCCATACCAACCCTTCCATTTTTTACATCACCTGCACCGTCAAAATGAAGCTTCACCCAACTAGGAGGAGGAGCCTCCCAAATTAACGAACCTGCATCATTGTCACTAGATTGCAAAGGCTGCTGGTCCTTTACATTTGCATTGGACCATTCCTCTATCCACTCTACTGCTTTGTGGAACAACTCAGAAGCTTGCAGCTCCTTACCCCTATGAAAAGCATTATTTCTATCATGCCAAATCCACCAAGCTATTCCTACAAACAATTCTATCTCCCTAACCTCTTGAAGTTTCTACACAATTAATTTAGCGTACTTATCTATGGTCAGAAGGCATGTACATCATAAGTTGTCTCATACTAAAAGTTCTAGATGACACAAGCCGCCGAACAAATGACAAGTAACCCTCATTGTAAACAAATGCGCACAATTAGACAAGCGACAAACAAGAGAAAATCGCAACCTAGTGGAAGATACATGACTCGAAGAAAATGAACAACAAGTAAGTTCGCCTAGAGACCTCAACTGGTGTACGAAAATACTAGTAGATTGCAAAGAGGTGATTATTCACACATTTTTGGTGTACGCTATGTTACTAGTAGAGACATTTTTGGTGCATGCAAAGAGGGGATTATTCACATATTTTTGCAAAGAGGTGATTATACTATTATAGACCTCAATTGGTGTACGCTATGTTACTTGTGAAATAATAAAGGAGGTGATTATCACACATTTTTCTCTTTTTGGTTGACAAGATTCACCATATGAATTTCAACGAGCAGTGCAATACTGATTTGTTCGTAAGGGCCGTAGAAAAAGTCATTACATAGAAAGTTAGTGTACACAACTAGCACATCCAAAAACGAGTATACTACAAAGTACACTCATAGCAGACCTACCTTTTATAAAATAAGCGCAAAAACAAAAACAAAAAAAACATAACTCCTCAAGCGAAAACAAATAAAATAAATACGAAGCTACTTATTTCTTATCAATGTTTTCTCCTCAAGCGAAAACATAAGCCTCTGAATTAGCATCAATTGAGGTAGTCATTTCCTCAACCGGATTCGGCACCATGTCCAGTGAAGATTCCACTTCACTAGCCTCACCCAAGACCTCCATTGCATCCTTTTGTTCCTCTGAATTCCCCAACGCTTCAACCAAAGCTTTTTACCTGTTTTTTATTTTAAAAAATTTTTATGAAATAAAATAAAATAAATTAAACTAAGTTGTAAAAACAAAGAGTTGGAATTGAATTATGGTGAGAGCATCTCCAGAATGTTATTAGAACTATTTTTGAAGTCCTCTAACTTCTAAAATGTGTTAAAGAGTAGATAAGTTGTCTAGAAGTTTGTATCATGTTGTTTTATGTTGTTAATCGTAAATTGATCATACTTCTGAATGATTTTATCGTTTTTTCAATAGGTTTGCGTACTACGATGGTAGTTCTTTACTAAATTGAACTCATGAGTGTAATTGATTCAGTTTCAATATGTTTGTAGTAAAACAATGTCTATTTTTGATTTCGCAATTTGTGCTATGGAAGCAAAAAAATTGTGATAGCAATGACGTGACCATATTAACTGACAGGGTCATTGGGCGGGTAGTTCCCATATGAAATTTTGGTCTTCCAAGCACACATAAAACAATGTGAGGGAAAAAAAAAATTAACTTGTTTCAAAACGGCTACGTTTTGGCTTTGTACTTGTTGGTGTACTAACAGAATCTCTCATCTCTCGAGGCACTTAGCCACCTACCGTTTATATTGAGAGGGGAGAGAGAGAGAGAGAAAGAGAGAAAGGAGAAGAAGAAGACTAGGAGAGAAAGCTTGGAACGAAGCAAACAATAATGGCAGCAAGAGTATGCGTTCGCCTCTTTCAATTTTGTTGATTTAATCAAATTTGATTCGCTCTTATCGTTTGTATACGTATCTTTTAATCCTATTGTATATTTTCGATAATATTTAGCTCTGACGTTAAATTATAGGTTTACCCTCGATCCCTGGTTTGAACGATCCATGCTTAACTTATACTACAATCTTCTAGAGGGTTTAAGTTGAACACTCATTTTGAGTGTATCAATTTTGGATCTAGTTATCTTCGCTGTTCTTAATTTTTCTAGTTCAGGTTCTATGTATTTTCATATTCCGTGTTTAACTTTTCTGAATCTCTTGGGATCTACGTTATTTGGGCATGTTCGTTATTCCTGCATTATCTTTCAATATTGTTTTCTTGAATTTGTTGTTGATTTATGTACAGTTGGAAGAAATGTTGGGCCTCTTTGATAACTCAATTGTCTATGAACACTATGATGAGTGATGACACACTCATTTTTCCCAGCGAACATGAGAAGGAAATGCATGAGAGAGATGTATCCGTTCATGTTTGTAGTAATAATAACAATACAATAGGAACACAACTTTGTGTTCTAATATTGTTTCATAATGATTTATGTGTTAGTATCTAATGAGAGTGATTCTAGAAAACAACTTCCGCGGGTGTTTGCTTTTTAGGCATGTTGTTTAATGATTTCATTATAAGAATTAAGTGAGAAATATATCAATTCTCTAAGAATTGTAACCAACTTTAAAAACGTTTTTTTTTTATATTTTATTACAGCCTCATTTCCATCTCAGTTTTGTCCAGGAAACTATATTTATTTTCAAATGACCTAGTGGATTTTGATTTGGTTGATCTTTTGTCTTTAATCCTTCCATACGAATATGATCACTAAACTGAATTACATAATCACCCAAAAAAGGAAATTCTGGTGATTAAATCATATGTAGAAATTAACCAGATATATGTATAAGTTTTTTTTTAATGATCTCCATTTTTGGATCACACCAGGTAGGTATTTCAAAACGCTAGCTTGCCATTGATTGCACCTGCTGAAAACATAATAAGAAAATATTTTCATGTTTCAGCCAATTATTAATCAGACAGTTGAAGAAAACAAAACAAGTTACTAACTTTTCCAAAAGACATTGCAAACTACCTATTATTTTCTCTGGGGGCAAGTTTGCATAAGGTTCCTCCCGAGTCAAAAGTTCCCACATAACAATGCCAAATGAATATACATTAAGCTATACATAAGTAAAGGAGAAGTCGTTAAAAGCCCGTATTTGAGAGAAGATAAAAAATAAATTGACATTGATTGTTTAACGTTGATTATTGTTTACCTTTTGTACCACCAAATTGTTCTTTCTAGTACTGTTCAAAAGTTCCGGAGCCATCCATATAAAGCCCCAAACTGCACCTCTTCAGCTTGAGCACATCACTTTGCCGCAAATCTTTAAAACATAAACCTAGTGCTCGATCTCGAAAGCTTCGCTTCTACTCCGAAGAACCGACGGTTAGGCAGTTACTCAAACCTATCGTCGAGTGGTGTGCTTTCCATATTGCGCTAAATCCAAGCCAAATAATCAGATTGGCTAGGTGTCATGTCTTCGAAGATTCGTCCAATTTAAGGGACTGATGGTTGAGCAATCATGAACAGTGCTTGTAACATACTTGACGTAGAAACACATTTCTGTATTAAACATTATCAAGACCAGGTCTAGCCAAGTAGCTAAGTAGTTGCAAGTCGCGTTCCCTGCGATGACAACGCAAGCTTTCCGTATTTCGTTCTTCACACATCTTCCTTCACCTTCGGTTGCCAATAGTCTAGTAGTGTAGAGAATATTCTCCCTTACTACAATTTACGTTGAATTTGACTTTATGAATAAGCAACCGGGAAACTATGTCAAAACTATTACCTAAAAAAAGGAATTTGAGCTAACCTTCGACTGGAAAGTTGTGAGAATTTCTATTTATTGTTTGAAAATGTTTGACTTTGGTTTCGAAGAATGTTCGGAAAAGTTTACAAAAAGTGTTTCTTAAAGATTTTTAGAAAATGTTTCGGAAAAAAAAAAAAAAAGGTTTCGAAGAAGGAGTTGTGATCAGCTGGTGAGATGCAGCTTGGGGAATTATAGAAAGTGGTATCAGAGCAATGCTTCAAATCTTCGATTTTCAATGATTTAAAATCTCGGATACCACAAAAAGTTTTGTCGGCTCGTGAAAATTTTCAAATCTTATTGAAAAGTCGACTTGAAGAATTCTTGTTCAAGAACGTGTTTCCGATATTTGAGCTAACCTTTGACTTAGAAAGTTGTGAGAATTTCTACTTATTGTTTGAAAATGTTTGACTTCGGTTTCGAAGACAGAGTATCGAAAAACATTTGGAAAAGTTTACAAAAAGTGTTTCTTAAAGATTTTTAGAAAATGTTTCGGAAAAAAAAAAAAAAAGTTTCGAAGAAGGAGTTGTGATCAGCTGGTGAGATGCAGCTTGGGGAATTACAGAAAGTGGTATCAGAGCAATGCTTCGAATCTTCGATTTTCAATGATTTAAAATCTCGGATACCACAAAAAGTTTTGTCGGCTCGTGAAAATTTTCAAATCTTATTGAAAAGTTGACTTGAAGAATTCTTGTTCGAGAACATGTTTCCGATATTTGAGCTAACCTTTGACTTGGAAAGTTGTGAGAATTTCTACTTACTGTTTGAAAATGTTTGACTTCGGTTTCGAAGACAGAGTTTTGAAAAACGTTCGGAAAAGTTTTCAAAAAGTGTTTCTTAAAGGTTTTTAGAAAATGTTTTGGAAAAAAAAAAAAACGTTCCGAAAAAGGAGTTGCGATAAGCTGGTGAGGTGCAGCTTGGGGCGTTACAATCCAAGGTTCATTTCCTTGTGCTCCAACAGAAGCAAGTTCTATATGACCGATCTAACATATTCAATGAATTTAAAATATAAGGGGAATGGTGAAATAAATGATGCATAAATATGCGTTTGAAGCTATTGATCGATCTTTTAAAGACATAACAGGAGTTGATTTGCCATTTGGAGGTAAAGTGATTATCTTCGGGGGAGATTTCCGACAAGTTATGCCTGTTATCCATAAATGATGAGATATAAGAGACGACGTCCAATCGATCGTGATATATATATATATATATATATATATTTCCCCTAAACTTAATTATACAAGGCATTCAAATTTGCTTCCCAATAATCACTAGAGAAATTACTTAACATGAAATACAACATATTGCACATGATGGTTTCTATTGATTTTTGACAGTATACTTGTTCTATTGGTCCCAAATGATGACTTCTTTTTAGTGTGAATATGGCATTAGGAAATGGTCCCCATTGAACTTCTAGCTCATTATTGGCTACTTAGTACTTATTTCTTCTATTTTAATTAGTGTAAATATGTCATTTGGGAGAGGCCCCTAGTGAACTTTAATAGCTCATTATTGGCTACTTAGTACTTGTTTGTTCATGTAAGACATGTTAGCTGACTTTCAATTTCAATGTGAATGATGACTTCTATTTTAGTGTGAATATGTGATGCAGGAGTTATGTCAAAACCACACGGCAGCATAGGACGCAAATAGGTGGAGGAGGTAATTACGTAAAATAGTAGATAGAAACCAAGGGCAAAATCGCCAATCCACTATTCATTTCATTTGTCTTTATCCTGTTTGGGTTTTAGTATAGAGATAACAAGGGCAAAATCGTCAATCCACTATTTATTTCATTTGTCTTTATCATGTTTGGGTTTTAGTATAGAGATAATATAAGGGAGATGTTATTCACACACTCATTTTCTCTATTCACACACCCTCTCAATTTTTCTATTACTTTAATTCAATTTTTGTTTACAAATTACTCTAACTATCCTCCTTTGTAATTATGTTTCTTTTTCTTTTTTCTATTTAGCAAGCCAATCATGAATCAAACATCATTATACAATAAATCAAATTTTTTTTTTACCTTTATAAATGGAGTGGTTCTATTCGAACCTCCTCTATTAGTATTTGGACCTCCTTCAATACTTTTTACCATAAAATTTCCAATTCAGTCCTTTATTATTTTCTCTATACACCTTCTCTTCTTCCTCTCTCTTCTACTCTTAAGATTTCAACTTCAAGAAAAATAAGAGAATCCGGATACATAATGGGAATTAAAGATTTCTTTAACTAAGTGAAGACATCATTGCAATTGGATTAAACAACGAACTGGCTTATCCATTTTGTTTAAAAAAGATTAGATAGCGCTTACATGCAGATTGCTTTTGGTCCAGGTATGGTTTAATATATAGGTTAAAAGGGGTTTGTTTGATCAGAAATATTGCATTGTAGTTTGATAATTTAAATACAATGGGTAGAGGAATAAGATGTTAGGAAGAGAGAGTTCCAGCAATCATCTAATACCATATCAATTCAAGCATAGGAAAAAAATTCAATTAATTTTTATTTTATATATGCTACAAATAAGAAACTGATCATATTTCTAGGTTGAAAGAAATGAGAGGTTAGAGAGAAGAGGAGGGTAGAAGAGAGGCATGCAACCTGGAATGAAGAAACGAGAAAAGAATGAGGTTTAATTTTTTATTTATTTATTTTTATATAACTTAGAGGGGCAAAACAGAATTTTAAAATGTTCAAAAATGAGAGGAGGTCTAAATGCCAATTTAGGAGACTTGAATAGAAGCACTCTTATAAATGAAGAAAAAATAATACGTTCATTAAGTGGAATGACATGTATTAGACAAAGAATAAACTTCTCAGGTAATTACATTCATCCAACTGAATCTAAATTGCAAAGTTTGTCCTCATACAAGTAGGAGGAGTAAAGCACATCTAATTACATGTCCTCCTAAACATGCTTTACTCCTTTGTTGTCTCGGGTTCCAATATTGCACCTAGAGTTTCTCGTCTCTTATAGATTGGCAATAAACCATTTTCAAACGCAATTTGCAAATTTTATTTTTAACTTGAGTTGATTGATAATTTTGTAAATTGCTAAAGTTAAAATGAAACAAAATTATCAATCAACTCAAGTCGAAACCAAATTTACAAACTGCGTTCGAAAATGGCTAGAAATTTCTCAAATCTTGAGTTGATTGATAATTTTGTAAATTGCTAAAGTTAAAATGAAACAAAATTATCAATCAACTCAAGTCGAAACCAAATTTACAAACTGCGTTCGAAAATGGCTAGAAATTTCTCAAATCTTGAGTTGATTGATAATTTTGTAAATTGCTAAAGTTAAAATGAAACAAAATTATCAATCAACTCAAGTCGAAACCAAATTTACAAACTGCGTTCGAAAATGGCTAGAAATTTCTCAAATTTGCAGACTGCGTTTGAAAATGACTTATTGCTAATCTATAAGAGACGAGAAACTCTAATAAGCTAGTTGCAATATTGGAACCCAAGACAACAAAGAAGTAAAACATGCGTCTTAACCCTCCTACTTGTATGACAAATTTTGCAATTTAGATTTAGTTGGGTGATTGTAATTACCTCGGAAGCATATTCCTTGTCTAATAATACATGTCATTCTACTTAATGAAAGTATAATTTTTCCTTCATATATATAGGTAAAAAAATTGATTTATTGTATAATGATGTTTGATTCATGATTGAATTGCCAAATAGGAAAAAGAAAAAGAAACATAATTATTAGGAAGGGTAGTTAGGGTAATTTGTAAGAAAAAAATGAATTAAAGTAATAGAAAAATAGAGAAATGTGTGAATAGAGAAAATGAGTGTGCGAGTAACACTACTCTAATATAATAATATAATTTTAACATATAATTTGGTGAGTTTAGGATAAAGAGAAAAAAAAAAAAAAAATTGGTGAGAGGGAGTAATACAGAAGTCTGGGTAAAAAAGACGAGGCTTAAGAACCGCGGAGAAGAAACCCATTCCATTCGCCTCCCCCCAAACCTCCACAGTGCCCTCGCCGGTACACCCATCTCCGACCACCAAGACGGTGCGTTTCTTCTGGTTGAGCTCTTCAACATGGTTAGTAACTCGTCAGCCTTATCTTCATCCCAATTTTAGGTCTTTCTTTCTGTATCAGATTATGCTTATGCTCTGCTGCTTCTCTTTGCGTTTCTCTTCTTCCCCAGGAAGTGTTCAGAACTGCGATACTCCAACCAGGTCCTCCTGAAACCTTTGCATTACAGACGGTTCAGCAAGTTATAAAGCCTCAGGTACTCAATCTACGCCTTTCATCTTCAGCATTGATCTTAATTACAGTTCCCGGACCCGAATAATCGGATAAGAAGACTTTGTGTAGTAAATTTAGGGCTCTGTCCTGTATGGCTCCTAAAATGTGTGAATTTATCGATCATGTACATATACCCTGATTATATTTGATGACTTGTATGATGATGATGATCATGGTGGTAAGTATCCACGACGAGTCAAATTGAATGTTTATGTTTTCGGGTGCCGCGATTTAGTTAATTCTTATCAAAGCCAATTGACTTGTGTGTGACAGAAAGGGACCAAGTTAGTGCAAGATGAGAATCAACTGTTGGAAAATATCCTCCGGACATTGCTACAGGAACTAGTGGTATGTTTTTCTAGCTTGTGCTTTCGTTGAATCACTTGATTATGTATGAATAGAAGATCTTGTGACACCTTTTAAAATAATCATTTTTTTTTTAATTCATAAGAGCAAAGATATCGTGTTTGAGATTAAATAGTCATATTTCTTGTTTTATATAAATGAAATATATTCCCCATCAGATCATTTTTTTTTATAATCGTTTTAACATCAGCACAGTTGTTCTTCTCCAGTGCCTTTGTTTTTCCTTCTAAATATTTATGGTGAGTAACCTGAGATTTTTATTGCTTGGATTGGCACAGTCTTCTGCAGTACAGTCCGGGGAGCAGATAATGCAGTATGGTCAATCAATTGATGATGGAGAAGCTGCAAGAGGACATATTCCACGTCTTCTAGGTCTGTACATGTCTTGTCAAGCACTTAGTTCTGTGTATCTAATGCTCATGTCTTCCTTTATCAATGAAACTTGCTCTTTTGTATTTCTCTAATTCAGAACCTTTCTACTAAATTTGTGTTCTGACCTGTAACAAGATGAGGTGTTACTTGTGAATCAGTGTTTTAAGTATGGTGGTGTGTTCTTTCAGTTTGGCTCAATCTTATGGGCTTCTTCTGGTGTACTCATATAGATCTTAACATTATCCATTAATAATTTATTTTATAGTCTTTTGACATGTAGATTGTTATTCATTTTGATAAAAATCCATAATGACTTTTGACTTCCAATTGGAGTACCATATACCCTGCAATGTAGAACAAAAAGTGTAGATGAGCTATTTTGATTGCAAAATTCAAAGGCTTGATTTACGGTTATGTGGGATCTTAGAAGGGGTATCATACTATACTAGGTGTGATTTTAGGAATTTGATTGTGGTGGAAAAGATTGGGGGCCTACAACAAAACCGAAGAAAGGGGCTAGCGTGATGTATCTTTGTCTTACTTAATGGTAGGTTGAATTGTTATTTTCAGCTGGAGCAATTCTGTGCCTTGATGAGTCCTGAGTACTTTATGCTGATATGAGTGAAGTATGTAGGCTATGCATAGGGATGAAGATGATTTATGATTCTGTAGCCTCTCTCTCTCTCTCTTCATATTGTTTGTCATTGTGTTACCAGATGTCGTGCTGTATCTTTGTGAGAAAGAGCACGTGGAAGGTGGCATGATATTTCAGCTACTGGAAGACTTGACAGAGATGTCTACGATGAGAAACTGCAAAGACGTTTTCGGTTATATAGAGAGTAAGCAAGATATATTAGGAAAGGTTTGTGCTTTCATACTTTTCATAAGATGTTTCTTCCCAGTTTTTCTTTTTCTTTAGTTATATGGAATCACTTTTAGATTATATGACTTTTCATTCTCCACTTTAATTTTATGGATCACTATATGCAGCAAGAGCTTTTTGCCAGAGGAAAACTTGTGATGTTGAGAACATGCAATCAACTTCTTCGTCGTCTATCAAAGGTGGCTACTGATCATACTAGTGATTATTGGTTGCTATAGTCATTATATTTTTCTCTATCGTGTGATTTATCTTTGTTATATCATAAATACCAGAAATTGTTCATGCATGCCATTTACTAAGTCACTTTCAAAGCTGAGTTTGTAATGTTTAAAAAATTATTCTCAGGTTTATCTGTACTGTTTCCATTAACAGATTATGAATCTCTTCAAAAAGAAAAATATGCAACTTCCACCAAAAATGATAATTTGTTAATGAAAACAAGCCAGTTCAATCAGTGGAAAAGGAGTCCTCCATACTTGAGAATTAGAACCTAAAAACATTATCAAACTGCTTTGTCTTTACAACAGAATCATCATAAAACGTAATGCAGAAGCAGCTTTTGTATCTCTGTAGGATCAGAAAAATACAGATCTATGAAACCTCCAGAAACTGGAACCCAAAGACATCCAAAATGTGACTTCCTCCTGTAGTAGTTTGAGGATGATGCATTCTCTTATGTTGTTTGGTAGGAAGGTTCTTTAATTTTGTCTTTCTCCACATTGCTTCTTAGTTAATAGTAGGCTGTGACTAACTCTAAAGAAGAAGATCCTTTGTGTTTCTCCACATTGATGTATATTATTCAAAAATGGTGATAATATTTTTCGGCTTTAAATGCAAATATGGGTATGGCTGTTGCATTTGTTTGGAGTAGTGTGGGTTCGGCTTCCAACTTTGCTGGTGGAAAATTTGTATAGGGACCTATAGAAAAGGCAATTACCCTTTGCCCTTGTGCAGTATTCAATTCTTAATGGATTATTTGGTTGGAAAATATAGAATAGGTTGTTTGGTGAAAAGGTGGAGGACATAGATTTACTTTGCTATAGAATTATATCCATATGTGTGTGTGTGTGTAGTTTGTGTAAGGCTCTAGTGAGGACCTTTAAAATAAGGTTTCCATGAGGACTTTCAAATCAATAGTTGAATGACTTGTGTGTTAAAGAATAATAATTTAACTAAAATTTGGACCACTCATCCAACCGTAGATTTGAAAGCCCTCTTGGAGTCCTCATTTTAAAGTCCTTACTAGAGACTCTCCCTATATAGTTTATATATTTTTTGCATCTCCACTGGGAATCTGGCGTCTGTGTCAATCATCTAAAGATATCCAATATTGATGATTGTATGACTGTTATGAATTTCTTCTCCATATAGATAGTTAAAACTTAAGATGGTAGCTTTGATTGATACTCATTTTTGGATTTTCACTTGAAGGCAAATGACGTGGTTTTTTGCGGACGAATTCTAATGTTTCTAGCACACTTTTTCCCATTGTCTGAGCGCTCAGGTACTTGTTTGTCATCAACCCTTTTCTTCACGTCTATGAACTGTTCTCAACCCTGATCTTCTCTTGTACTTAATTGCTTTTGTTGGATGGGTAATGCTTGCAGCTGTGAATATCAAAGGAGTTTTTAACACATCTAATGAAACGAAGTATGAGAAAGATGCCCCTGATGGTATGTCCTTACTGAACAATTGCATATGATACTTTCATTATAATGTCTGTATATCTAGCTAAACCGTGCACATCAATATTGATCTCTTAGCACATACTGAAATCTGCTACACAATTTTCAGGAATATCCATCGATTTCAACTTCTACAAGACCTTCTGGAGCTTACAGGCAAGTTATGCCACTGCATAGCATTCTTTGCAACAATAATCTAATGTATAAATTAAATGATTTCTTTCATCTCCTAGTCATATTTTTGTCATTTTTTACAAAATTAAACTTTGAACATAAATCAAAATAAGTGGAGGTACTGATATATGATAATAAGAAAAGAACTTCATCAAAACATATTGCTATCAGTGTTAATGTTGAGCCACATTAAAATGTTCAAATGACATTTTCGATTGACAATGTTTGCAATTTTTCGTATTGCTTGAAATGAGACAAAAAGCTTCTTCTAGTAGTGGACTTCTAATAATTGAATGTTGAGTGAATTTGGACCAAAATTCATCGAAATTTTGTAGCTAGCAGGAGTAACAGAAAGAACTATTTGTATTTCCACCAATTGGATGTCAACTGTGGGCTAATCTTACCACTACCTAAAGATCCAAATGTCTTGCAGTTGGATTTGAGGCGTAGCATTAAGTGTCTCAGAGCTCTGTAATAAGCTACCAGCAAGCAATATAATTGCTCTTTGGAATGCTTGTAACCAGAACTTCAAAATCTCAGTGTTGAGTTTCAGTTGGCATTAGATAGAATGCTTGAAGGTTCTCAATTTAATTTGTTGAGATACTTGTCTGTTTGGATTTTCAGGAACACTTTTGTAACCCTCCTTCCTTAACTGTTGCTCCTACAAAGTGGCAGAAATTTTCATCCAGTTTAATGGTATAGCAGATATCTCTTGATAAGTTTTCTTTTCATTTATCTTGTGTTTCCTTCTAAAGAAAAAAAAAAAAAAAGAACCAAATATCTTTATGGTATAACAGTTTGTCTTGCTTTTATAAAGAAGTTTCACTTTATCTATTAATTTCTGTATTACATTTTTCATATTAGATATGCTCTTCTTAAATTTCTTATTTAGGTTGTCCTAAATACCTTTGAAGCTCAACCATTAAGTGATGAAGAGGGAGATGCCAATAATTTGGAGGAGTCAGCAAATTTCAGCATAAAGTATCTTACAAGTAGTAAGCTGATGGGTTTGGAGGTTGGTAATGGTGGAATTTTAGTTGACGTTTTTTGGAGGATACTGTTGTCCAGATTCATTTGGACACACCCATCCAAACTCTCCATTATTTGCATACCTATTGTTGTAGTTTTATTATGAGGACCATTAATTTTCTAAATTCTCCCTTTGAAGATCGATCTCTACAAAAAAAAGAAAAAAAAGAAAAAAAAAGAAATCAGATTCAGAGATCTTATACTCATCCAATTTGGATAAGAATGAACAAGTCGATGGTTTTGATAAAAGGAACAAATGGAAGATATAGCTAAGGATTAACATTCCCATGAAGAACTGTCTATTTGTTTGATGCAATTTGATGACTAAATAATATCCGATATAGGAATGGTTTAGTATATGTATGGTTGTGATCATGATATTACACAGTAATGGAAAATATGGGGCAGAGTTTGGATGAGTATGTTCTATGTTTCTTTCTTTCTTTTTCTTTGCTTTTTTTGTTTTGGGTGGTGGACCATTATAATGATTAATATTTTATTTTCTCTGTTTTTATTTTTATTTTTGTGGGTTCAGTTAAAGGATCCGAGTTTCCGACGACACATTCTTGTGCAGTGCCTCATATTGTTCGATTATCTGAAGGTAATTAATCAAAGAGATAATCTTGTAGTTCCCATTTTTGACCAGTTCTAATGTCCTTTCTCAACCTTCAATTTGATAGATATTCTGACTACCTCTTTTGGATGTAGGCCCCAGGAAAAAGTGAAAAAGATTTGCCTTCTGAAAGCATGGTTAGTGCTGTAGTTGTGTCTTGTTGATTTTGTTTATTTTGCGCCTATTTTGTTAAGAGGCTTTAGTTAAATTTGAATGTGGTTTGATAAATACAGTTGTGACTGGATACTGATATTATTATGTACTTTATTAAATAGATGGCTAAACAATGGTTCCTGTCAATTTCAGAAAGAAGAAATAAATTCTTATGAGCAGCATGTGAAGAAACTGCTTAAAATGACTCCACCAAAGGGGGAAAGTTTTCTTAATAAAATTGAGCATATATTAGAACGTGAAAAGAATTGGGTGAGTGCACTTTCCCTCCCCATCTGCAGCCCTCTCCAAAAAATTTCAGAACTGCTATAGTGTTTGACATAAACTGCATTTAATCTATATGCTTAGGTATGGTGGAAACGTGATGGTTGCCCTCCATTTGAGAAGCAGCCAATAGAGAAGAAAACGGTTCTAGATGGAGCCAAAAAGCGGTATGCAATTGTAGTAGCTAGTTTGTTCAAGTCTGTTGTGCTCTATAATTTTTTCTGTTTAAAGAGGAATAATTTTATTTTTAGGTTAGAAAAGTTCATCCTTTGTTTTCTTGGATATTATACATTTCTGCTTCAGTTATGTCATTTGGGCTGTTGTGAATATGTTGGTTGGGTATGTCTTTGTAGGATTAGCCTCTTTCGTTCAGTTTGTAGCTTGTGTTCAGTTTAAGTAAGCATATTGATTTTTATAATATGAGAAACATCCTTTGCTTTTGTCTAATATGCTAAAAATGTGTGCTAAACCTACCATTTTTTTATATTAAAATGGTAGGTTAAGAATTCCAAAGTAGGACGAACCAATCCATGTTTTTTTTTTCTACTATGTTCTTTTCCTGAGTTTTTTTTTTCTTTTTGCAACTTTAAGAAGTTATAACTGTGAATGCTGCATTTAAAATTTAAATGCTCAACTAAGCTGTTTAGAATGAGTGGAAATGAATTTGCTATAAATCATTGTCATTGCATGTAGCGGTGATTACAAGTCAACTAGGAGGTTCTTAATGTCCTGAATTCAGTAATATGAATGCAGTTAATTTCTGCTCCATGGCTTTTTGCTCACATCAGCATGCCTACAAACTAAAATGTATGATTACATAGTCAGCCTTTCCATGACCTTAAGTCCGTTCTGACTTGTGAGCGAATACTTACTGAGTTTGCTATACCCATCTGGATTTGACTAGAAATTTATTATTATTTTTTCATTCTAATTCCCCAGAAAGCCGAGGTGGAGATTGGGAAATAAAGAACTCTCCCAGTTGTGGAAGTGGGCAGATCAGAATCCGGTATGAAGTTCAGTCAAGCTTACTGCATAAGATGTGAATATTGTATAACTGTATAGCTTAAATGAGAAAGACTTCTTCAACTAGTGAAGATTGTCTTGAATTATACTACTAGTTCTGTAAGCTGAAAGCTATCGCAACTCACAAGCCACAAGAACAAGCTGATTATATATGATTAATATTGAAGCAATGAGATTGAATATATTCTCATAAGTAGAGTGAGAGAGGTTAATCACAAAAATATATATACCATTCTCTTGGTGATTGTTAACTGAAAAGTTAAGAGCATTTTACAGAACCAATTTTTAGGGCTCTTACCCTCTAGACGAGTGGAGAGTTGATATGTAGAATATGACATTTGATACTGTTATTTTTTTGGCACTCAAGACAATTGATGATTTGAATCACCATAAAACGATTTTGGAAACAATAGTAGAGGTCATCGTCAGGTCAATTCTTATTATAAAGATGTAGCAATACTAATTTGCTTGCAATAATTTTTCACTCTCAAGTGTTTTTGACATGCAGAATGCTTTAACTGATCCTCAACGTCTTCAGACCCCTGCCATCTCTGAGTATTGGAAACCCTTGGCTGAGGACGTAAGTTCCTGAGTTACATCTCAATGACCACCTATGATATTTTGCTTTTTGGTGTGTGTTATTATCCCATCTTATTGTACGGGATTTGCATTTTCTTCAATTTGCTTAAAGTTCATTTCTTGGAACCACAGATGGATCCAGCAGCTGGAATAGAAGCTGAATATCACCACAAAAATAACCGAGTGAGTTTTCATTCTCAGAAGGATCTACTATGGCTCAGTATGAGCTTTCTAACTGTCACTACCCTCTAAAGTTGTTACATATAGCTACCAGCATTTTCCTTTCTGCAGTGTCACTGTGCATTAAATTTTGTATTGAAGCTGTTTAGGCTGGCAATACGTTTCTATAGGGAACATATTTATATTAGGAGAAAAATGAAAATGGCAACAGAGGAAACCAGTCTTCCTCTAATGACCTAAGATAAGCTGAGAACTTGAAAGCTCAAAGAAAACCAAACTAGAGCCCAGTGGTCCAATTTTAAGAAGGCCTAAGGAAGAGCTCCCTCAAAACTCAACCTATGCCCCAAGTAATGCCTAGAATCAAACTATATAACACAAATATCTACCTCCTCACCTCTAGCAGATGTGCATGCTACTGTTCTGGTACATGGTTTTCTTGGTCAATTAGGAAGGAAAAAAATAAAATTATCTGCATACGAAGTGCACAAAATAGCTCAATAGCACCATGGGTAATGAATTGGGCAATAGTCTCATGACCTAGATGGTACTTCAAGCTGTGAGCTAGTGCCAAATTCCTGTATCAGCATTAGTATCATCAATAGTTTGCTTGATATAAGATGGTGATATCGCTAATATATAACGGCTATTGACTAATTTGCTCTGTTCAAAAGTTCCAACATGTGTTTATGCGCTTTATTAATGCTTTTCAATATTTTAAAGTTATTGGATTGTCGGATGGCGAGACTAGCTTTACGCCTCAAAATTGTTTTGCAGCTTTTGCTCTATTTAATTGTATTTTTTTTATTTTATGCAGGTTTACTGCTGGAAAGGTCTTCGATTTTCAGCTAGACAAGACTTGGAAGGATTTTCTAAAGTATGATTAACATTGCAACTATCTTTTTTTCCCTAGATTAATTTATTTATGAAGTGTCATGCCATTCATATTGATTTAATTGCAGTTTACTGAATATGGTATTGAAGGAGTGGTACCTCTAGAACTTCTGCCTCCTGAAGAACGTGCTAAATACACTCCTAAACCAAATGATCGGTCCAAACGCGCTAGAAAGGAAGATACAAAGGGTGCTGCGCATCAAGTAGAAGAAAATCAGGTATAATTGGCAGTGTAGCATTTTCAGCATATTCTTTTTTATCATATTTTGTTAAATGGCAAATAGTAGAAGAAAAAAATTGTTTTACTGCCTTCACGTGACATCCAATGGCACGATAACAAAGCAGGTTTTGTCATTCATCTTAATCGATTATGTTTGATTTCTTTTTCTTTGTTTGAATTTAATTCGTTGGATGTTCGTGTGGCTTGTATATATGGTTTAATATCCTACCATATTGTTTATACTTTTTGTTAATGTCATCCTCTGTATACTCGTACCTTTTTTTAAGCCTGTTTTATCATTCTTTCTCACATTTGGATTGTAAGCTTACTGTCTACCTAGTATTTATCGGTTCTAAAACTTCTATGACTAGTTTACATAAGCAGATACTGAAATGAGAAGCCTCTAGATACTTAAATATTGTGCACCTTGATTTCTTTGCAATTATAATCATTACAGACTTACAATCCGTATAATCATACATGTATTTTTTTTTTCTCTTTTATATCTATCCCATTAAATGCGTGCCTACATCAATTGTTCTCAATAATATTGTCTTTGGTGTGGCTAAAGATGGCAACAGCTGCAACTGAGGTAGACGGTGAAGGACTCAGAACTGATGTTGGGGCCTTTGTGGCTCCATTGGACACTGATAACACCGCCACGGTTGGCAATACGTCCCAAGGTAGCAGTCCAATGGCAGATGAACATCAGAAGCAAAGTTCTGATACTGATGGTGGTCAAGAGGCAGGGCAGTTGGAAGACGATGCTGAGGTGGATGCCGAGGGGGATGCCGGGATGATTGATGGAGAGATGGAACCGGAGGTTGATTTAGATGCAGTTAGCTGAAAGATGTACTGGATTCTGTTTCTTTGTGCAGCTCCCGTTCAAAAGGCTTTGCAAATGCAAGGACAGCAGTATGTGATTGAACATGTCATATCCGACCATTAAATAGCGACAAAGTCTTAATATATAGGACAATATTAGGATAGCAATGATATCTGAGATTTTCAGTTTTTCAGATAGTTTTAACCATGCAATCTGTCTGGTCGAAAATTCAGTTATAATTCAGATTACAAATGTTATCAATTAGAAAGTGAGAACGAAAGCCGAGCATTATTAATGTTTGATGCTCCCCAATATTTTCTTTAGTAACTTTTTTTCTTGACCTAGCTGCTCCGCTAGGGTTGCTCGCCGAAATTTTCAATTTGATAGCTGTTGCCATTGCCAGCCTTGCAGCTGTTTGCTTGCTTCTTGGTTTTGCTGTTGATCTGGCGATAGAACGAATTACGGCACCGAGGTGGGTGTCGTCTGGTAATGAATTGGTGTTGGATTGGGGCTTTGTCAGTGCTTCACGTACCGTGGTATGTAGTTTGGATCTGCTCTCTGGTTTACGTGTTGGTGTTGAGATGTCCAAGGATGAGGATGATGATTGGCTGAGATTTCTTACCGAAGGCAGGCGTTGGGACTATGGTGGTAGCTGTTCTCTGGTGATGGGGGCTGGTGCTGACGCTGCTCGTGGTGGAGGTGTTGCGCTCTGCTTGGGTGGTCGGAAATTTGTGGTGGAGGAGGATTGAGGGAAACCTAGTTGGGGTTCTTCGATCTCCAGAAGTGCTGTCCTGGGCTGGAACTACTACTGGCAGTCTGCGGTGGTTTTCTCGGTGATGCCTAACGTGTTGGACTACTGCTGGGCTTGCTTATTCCTAATTTTGCTTAATTTATTTTTTCAGGTGGCAAAAACCAGTTACTCTGTTCACTCATTTTTCTACTCCGGAGATTTTAGGTTTTCGTTAGATTTTAGGTTCTACGTAATGATCAAGGTGCATTCTTGGCTGCATTTTCTAACAGGGAGTCCTATGTGACTTCACCTCTTCATGCTGAATTGTTAGCTATAAAACAAGGCCTACTTTTCCTACTGGAGTTGGGGTTGAACAAAGTGATTTTGGAAAGTGATTGTTTGGTTAAGGTTCGGTGTATTAAGGCTTCATCTGAAGACTTATCGAGCTTGAGTCACTTGGTAGCAGATATCAAAGACATGCTGCAAGCTTGTCCTCTTTTTTCTTTAGTTCATCTAAGTAGACAAGTCAATTAGGTAGATCATAGATTAGCAAACCTCAGTTTTGATACTGATATTTAAACTGAATGCATGTTTCGAAGTTCACATTGAATGTCCTCTTGCACGATCTTAATCGTGTTAATCTAATTAATAAAATCTTGTTTTTTTCATATATAAAAAAAGGGATTTTATTGTAAATTTTGTACCCAAAACAATGGAATTCTTAACAATGAAATCAAAATATCATACTTCGATTTTAGTTAAGGAGAGGACGAGAGGTTAAAAGCACATCAATTCTGCCACGTCCCTTCTCCCAATTTAAAACAAACTTGTTAATTAAAAGCCAAGTTGTAACACGAAATCAACGGCCGAGTTGTTAAATAATCAAGATTTTGTTGATTTTTCTTCTAATGATTTGGTTGAAGTATATATGTATGTATAAAAACATGATTCACAAAATGAAAAAACTGCATTTGTCACACCTTCAGCAGTCATCTTGCATAGTCGTGGAGGGAGTGTTATGCAAGTTAGCGCGTTGTAAGCGTTTTCGTGGATGCAATGGTTATATAATAAATAATTATCTATTAATCCTCACTAATAATTGAGATACTTTATTTATTTTTGAATAAACATCATTGTTTGGACCCAAAATGAGCATTTTGGTTTGACAAAGCGTGTCTTGGAGAAATTGAGCCAATATCAGTGGCTCACATATATATTTTTGATAAGTTCAAAAATATATTATTAAGAGGCTAAATAAGGCCTACCAAACATGGAAATGAAAAATCAACTTTAGCACATTTTCCTACTTCGGCTAGGAGAAAGCGAGCTAGACAAGAAATGAGAGATGACGGACTAACCATCCGAACTCCAAATGAGTTGAAACTTTCCAGATTAATTCTAGACATCCCATTGATCATTTCTTATGAAGAGTGCCAAAGCTCGTTCGGAGTGGAAAACCTTCAAACAAACAGTCCAATTTTCTGCAGAAGCAAAACTTGGAAACTGGACCTGTAAGAGGTCCAGCAGTTTTTTCGGCCCAAACACTACATGAAAAGCTCTGAAAATTTATCAGGGTGATCTACACTCATAGTGGAACATTTCTTATGAAGACGTCATGGTCAAAAACGGAGTGCTTGATGGAGATAAAATTGAAGGAATTTCCTTGTCTAGAAAGGCTTGGAAACTGGACCTGTAAGAGATCCAGCAGCGTTTTCGGCCCAACCACTATATGAAAAGCTCTGAAAATTTATCAGGGTGATCTACACTCATAGTGGAACATTTCTTATGAAGAAGTCATGGTCAAAAACTGAGTGCTTGATGGAGATAAAAATTGAAGGATAAGGGAGCAGAAAATGACTCAAACCTAACATTCCATTAAGTGTTTAAGTGCTCAAACCTAACCCATTATGATTTGTTTTTAAGGCCAAATAGTGTTGCTTGGTAGCCTATAAATAGAGGCTACAACATAGAACAATTGACCAATTCATTCATCAAAACATCTCTAAGATGATCTAAGTTCTCTCTAGAGCAAACCTCTCTAAGAGCAACTCCTCTCTTTCTCCTTCTCTTATCGGTGATCACACTCTAAGTCCTAGTCTCCTTTGGAGCCGACTATTAGTGCCACCAAACCCTCTGTCAACGTACTTCGGTCCTAGTCTCCTTGGGAGCCGATTGTAGTACCACGACCAAAAACACCACAAAAGACCAATTCATACATTCAAAACATCTCTAAGATGATCTAAGTTCTCTCTAGAGCAACCTCTCTAAGAGCAACTCCTCTCCTTCTCTTTCTCTTACCGGTGATCACACTCCTAGTCCTAGTCTTCTCAGAAGCCGACTTTCAGTGCCACCAAACCCTCTGTCAACGTACTTCGGTCCTAGTCTCCTCGGGAGCCGACGGTAGTGCCGCGACCAAAAGACCAATTCATTCAACAACATCTCTAAGATGATCTAAGTTCTCTCTAGAGCAACCTCTCTAAGAGCAACTCCTCTCCTTCTCTTTCTCTTATCGGTGATCACACTCCTAGTCCTAGTCTTCTCAGAAGCCGACTTTCAGTGCCACCAAACCCTCTGTCAACGTGCTTCGGTCCTAGTCTCCTCGGGAGCCGACGGTAGTGCCGCGACCACAACGGTTACAGAACCAGCCAAGCAAGGGTAACGCCCTAGCAACCCAGCCAAGCTAAAGTCACGCTTTAGCAAGTTCTCTCTACTTCCCAGTGGTTCTCGCTCTGCTCGATCTACAACATCGAGTATCGATTGTGATTTTCAAGAAGCTCAGCAAAAGTCCTCGCCACGAGGCATAAAGAATCCCACGACGAGGTTGGTGCTCTCCTCGTCTACAATCTCTTGATAGAAGTCAGGTCAAGGGACACCCCCGACGACCGCACCCGAACGGTGCTGGCACGCCCGCGCAGAAAAGAGACTGTTGACCAGCTGCAACAAAATTGGAGCCAAACAATCATCATAGAGATTTCATTAATAAATAAGGTCAGGCCAGAGCAGCCATTACATACCCTCCCGCTGCCATCTATAGACAGACAGAGAGTTGTGAAGATAACACGGTGGTACATAGGATAGGTCTACTCATTCGACATGTCTTGCTCACTTATTTGAGTAAGCCTATTCAACTATGAACTAGTCATGCATAGTAATAGGCTAGCTAACAAACTAACTAAAGAATGGGTATAGAAACCCCTTGGTTACTTTGGACCCACAAAATCCCGGCCCAAAATCCATTTGCAAAGCACTAGGCCCAAACAACGGCCCACCAAGGACAAAACCTAGCAGCCACCAAGCCATCATCGGAGTGGACGTCGGCCGGTCACCCATCCAACAGTCGACCCCTACAGTCCAAGGCTGCCGCGCCGCCGTCTTCGTCGCAATTACCGATATTGAACCTCGGATTTGAGCCCAGACACTGCACATCCACCTGACTTGCACTGATCTGGACACCCAGATCCAATTGTGCCTTCGAGCCCTTAGAAACCAGTCGCCGACAACCGCAACCCCGCTGTCAAACATTGGTAACACATCCCGACCGGCCCTCATCATAGTCTCTGATGCGAACCAGTCAAAACTCGGTGCCCCGATATCAAAATCACCGTCGTCCTGTCCTCCTTCGAGATCGGGTTCGAGGCACTAGTTCAGCATGCCATGAATCTTTAGCCGCCGCCAAGATTCGGGAGAGACGAAAGCCAGCTGCAACCAGAGGCGTTGAGATCGAAAGCAACCAACCCAGGGGGGCGGTCCAACCCTTGCTGAATTCAAGATACCATTGAAAGGTAAGGGTAGACTGAGAGGTCTTGAGAGAGATTGGCAGGAGCCGCTGTGTGCATCGCCGCATAGGAGCAGCGCTATAGAGATCGCCGTTAGGGGAGGGCTAGGGTTTGCCATCCTTTGACGCTTCAGAGCATGAAGAAAATTTGGATATGAGAAAAGAAAGGAAATTAAAAATTTAAAGATAATTGAGATACTTTATTAGTCCTACTCCTTCCCTCTTAATACGCCCTTTCCTCTTAATACACCGTTCCGTTTTTGTCAATTGGCTCTTTTAGTTATTTATATATATTTTAGGACTAATTTCAGTTTACTCCCCTGAGGTTTAGGGTCGACATCATGTTAGTCCCTGTGGTTTCAATTTAATCAGTAACACCCTTATACTTTTCAATTTCATCAGCCATGTCCAATTTCTTGAGCTCCGTTTAAATCGGCCGTTAAATCTGACTTTGAGACTCACTTTAAGGGTTAAAATGGTCATTTCATTTTATTTTTTATTTTCATTTGCCATAACTTTCTTATTTAAAAGCTTATTAATTATTATGAAACTGAATTCTCTCTTACCAAACTAATTTCACGTTTTTTTTTTATTTCACCTCGTCTTTCTTTTTTTTGATCCACCTCTCCAAAGTCCAAACCATCTCCGGCCAGCTTCGAACACCGAGTACTAGCAGACCCTTCACCACCGAAGAAATAAAAACAATAATTACAACCTCAATTGCCGGTAGGAAACCTCGCAATCGGAGGCCTCCCCAAATCCATCACAACCTCAATGAGCGTGCCGATCTCCTCATGCCTATGTTGCTCTTTATCCTCTCCGACAATAACTCCAGAAATAGTTGCAACTCAGACGCAGCCTAGGTTTGTGACGTGGAAGCCGAATTCTGCGAAATCGATGACGATCCATTCTCGGGGAAGAACCGATTCGACGGCCTGCAAATCTCTGGGGAAGGAATTGCCGGTGAAAAGTGTCACTCAGATCGCTGGAAGAGGACGACGAGATGTTTTCACTGGTGCCGCCGGGTCTGGGTTCATTTTTTGTTTGAACAGTGGGAATTTCAAGATGGATGTGATCAAGATGGAGAGGTTGGGAGGAAGGAAAGGTTGGGGATGAGAGGTCATAGCTACTGTGGAGTTACTCTAGAATTTTCAGATTGTGATGTTCTTTGATCTAATTGCTGAGTAATTAAACGTGCTGGTGTTGGATTTGGAACAGTGAAAACTTCAAGTTGGTCCTTTCGTTGCTATTGCTGCTGGTGTGATGTTATTGCAACTTCTGATTGCGTTTCGGACTACGTTTGTGTAATTTCTATTGCTTGTTGAGTAGGGGCTAAGAAGAGGAGGATGGAGATGGAGGAGTAGAGACCAGAGGCCAAACAACGTCGGATTAACACCTACAGTGGGTATTTTTTGTTCTGTTTGTTTGTGTCCTAAAATGACCATTCTAGCCCTTACAGTGGGCCCCCAACATTGGATTTAACGTCCAATTTGGATGGAGCTCAAGAAATTGGACACGGCTGATGAAATTGAAAAGTATAAGAGTGTTACTGATTAAATTGGAACCACAGGGACTAACATGATGTCGACCCTAAACCTCAGGGGAGTAAACTGAAATTAGTCCTATATTTTATTTTAAGTGCCAATTGACTCTTTTAGATAATAATTTTTATTTATCTATATATGCTATTTTCTTTTTTGAAAGGAGTTGAGAATCCAGCCTAAGCTCCACGCCTGATTTCATTTATTATATTAATATTAAGATTTTGCAACGGGAGGGACCATACAATCTAACCCCGTGCTACATTAGAGCAATTACAATAATCTTTGTAGAGCATATCCTGAATAATAGTAGAAGTCTCATCTAACTAAACATCATCAATAAATAAAGAACTATACAAGGATAAAATTGTAATTTGTAAAAAGAAAAAAGATAAAGAAAAATATGAAAATAAGCATTATCAATTGCTCTCCAAAACTGCCAAGCACTCACTTCAACTGCTCCTCCTATTCAACTGCTCAAAATGGTTTCCTTATTTTATTTTTATTTTTATTTTTCAAAATTAAATACAAATACATACCGTGTGTTTTCCTTCTAGTTTTGTTTGGATAAACTTGCATTTCACTATTAAATCTGTACACACCTATACATACTAGGGCCTGTCACAGGTTTCATACCCAGTGGCGGATCTAGGTATAGGGTTGGGAGGACTCAAGCCCTCCTCAGACTTTCGGGTTGAAAAAAAAAAACTATATATATGATATATATTTTTTGTTTGTATGTATGTTTGTTTGACCAAGCCCACTTGAACTCCCGAATTATCGAAGTCAAACTCCTCTATGGCTATCCCAAACCATTCTCTCCATCCATCATAAACTGTCATTCTTTGTCTTCTCCTTCTTCCCAGAAAGGCCTAAATTCCATACTAAATTCAATCGTTGAACACTTGAACTCTCAAATTCTTATCTCCCTGCTCCTGCATTCCCACACTTGTGCATAATTACACCAAAGAAACATATGAATACGTAGTCCATCCCATTTTCGGATCCTAGATCTACTACTGTTCATACCACTACCAAACCCCGCAGGACCACCCATGTGCCAGGTCCAGGGTATGGACCGATACCCAGCAGGACGATACTCATGAGGAGCGGCGCCTTAGGTGACGCAGAGCAATGCTTTGCCCGCCAGGGCTCCCCAAAGTATGCACCAGAACCCACAAACTGAGGGACTGCATCCACATCGAAGAAAAGGGAAACACCCTTCACTTGCTGAGAGTATATAAGTCAAACCCAACCACCTCCAATAGGGTAATAACTTCTTGTCTCTTACTGTTACTCTGTCAAATTACATGCATAACCTTGCTTAAGCATCAGAGGGGCATAAACCGATCAGCTCAGTCTGTACCTCTGACACTGTGTATTTCCTTTGACAGGGCCCTAGAGTTATCTTTCTACCTGCTAGCGGGTACAACATTTTATCAAGCTACACCGAAGAAACTAGCTTAAATAAAAGCATAAACTCTCTCTCTAAAAAAAAAAAAAAATTAAATCATAAACTGCTATTGCAGTTGTTGAAGCACGTACTGCTCCCACTATCAAATGCACTTTTTTCTCTTCATTTCAACTAGAAAAAGCGTCCGCGCGTTGCCGCGGGTTTTTATTATCAATCGATCTATTTGTAGTCATGTACTCCAGCTAGGTTAAACTACATTGTGAGGTGCGGTGAGTAATGTGCTCATGTAGATAAATAACAATTTGATTTACTCACTCTTTAGAACAATTGGAATTGTTTGAAATGATGAAGTTTAGAAGATCAAGAAAATATTATTAACCCAAGGATAGGATATTTTAATCTTATACAATTCAATTAATAAAGCATGGCAGTTTCTTGCTATTACAAAAGATATGATACAAATTGAGAAATATATCTCTTGTACCTCCAATCTGATTTTGACCATCTTCCACCTCCCATTCCATAACCCAACTGTAGATTAAGATTGTGTATATATGTAATATGTTAGCAACTGATTTGAATTACAAATATTAACCAAGAAACCACGAACCAAAAAAAAAAAATCAATTAAGAATTAGGTATGAGAGGATTGGATTGAGAACCTACCAATGCTCTTGTTTTCAATTGGTGTCGTCTTGAGTTCCTTACACCTTCATCAAAGTAGATGGCCTCCATGTCAGATCTGTGATGCACATAAAATAAAGTCAAAAATAGAGACAATAGAAGTCCATAAACCACTGACAATAAGAGTTGCTAATGCACAGGAACAAAAAACCAATTAACCATATATTACTCAGAAAAATAGGTGTCTCATCGATTGTCTAACAGTGGTTTAGAGTCTTCGGGGTGTATAGAGAGAGAAAAAAAAAAGTATGTTTTTGGCAAATAACATTTATTTAGATTAATAAGTAAAATGATATATCCAGAAGTAAGAACAATAATGATGACACCCAAGATTTGATATAATCGAAACTGATGAGTTCCCTGTGAGGAACTCTCACCATTAAACAGTAAAATTATATGGATGGAGAATATTGTTCTAGTTAGTCAGGACATTATATTGCATGCAGTACTGAAAATTAATGCTTTTTGTATACCAATAACCCAATACTTGGAACCTACCTCTGAGAGGGTTCTGAATTGTTTCAACCAAGTTATATTCTTAAGTGGTTATAATGTGCTCTTATCAAGCTAAGCTGAGGAGGTAAAAAGATATCCAATAAATTTGTAAACTAATTCGAATCAAAATTGTAAACTATCACTGCTACTGAAAGATTACCAATAGAGGAATCTCTAAGCTATAATTTCTTCTCCTTTGGCTTGGTGTTTCTTTTCTCTTCTTAGAATTAGCAGTTTTTTCTTTTTTCAAAAAAAAGGAAAACAAACCCAGAAACACAATACAAAGAAAGAAGATCAAAGAGGAATACCAACCTTCCCGGAGACTGTTATCCAGCAATTCTTCCTGCACTTATGTTGGCAACCCTTCCACCCAAGGTATTCCTCTCTTTCTGGCTAATGCCAACAATCATTTCAAACAAAAATTCTCAAAACCTAGATAATGCCACAGCACAAATAGAGAAAAAACTAACCATAAATCTCTAACTTTGTCCAAGAAATCAGAAACCTTCATATGAATATCAGTGGAAAAAGGAGAAACAACAAAAACATCAATCAAATTGAGAAAACCATACCCCAACCCTTTGGCTCTAAGATCCGCAAATTCTTCCTGCAAAAGCGATATAAGAAAAAACAACTGAATCAGAAACCAAACGAAGGCGGGAGCGAAATTTCACAAATTAACACACGGGCTAGAAGTTCCCAACCCTTGACTCTAAGATCCTCAAATTATTCCTGCAAAACCGATATAAAAACAAACCCCACTGAATCAGAAACCAAACAAAGGTGCGGGCGAAATTTCAGAAATTAAGAGACGGGTGCAGTTGATTACGTGATTACATCAACTGACCATAATTTCCCTTCGATCCGTCTATCTCTTCGTGCAAAGCGAAGAAACGCACGGTATCTCTCTCTCTCTCAATCGTTCTTGATTGACCGCTCTGGATATCGAGCAACCTGTGTGCTGGCAGCAATCCAATCAGAACATTATAGAACATTATAGAGCAATGGCATCCTGTAAATAAGGAACATAGGAAGGGCAAAAATGCCATTTTACTGTTAAATGAACAGTTGAATGAACAGTGCCTAGGAACAGTAATTCGGCTTTAGATGTATGTATAATGTGAGCAATTCTATATACACTTCTCCTTTTAATTAATACTAGCCTTCTTGCACTCGCATACGCGCGTGCAAGGGCCGCGCTCACGCGTGCGAATTATGATTTTGACTGTGGTATGGTTTGCATGTGCATCACATCTTCATTTCTAATAAAAGCCAAGTACCTAAGATTGACAAATATTCTACCAACCTTACAATTAATCAAGATTTGATAACTTGGCCTCTTTACATTCACTTCGGTTTTTTTCCTTCTTTTTCATGCTTCTTCAACCGTTTCTTCCCGGCATCATTTGTTTTCTCTTCTAATCTCTTTGGTTTTCTCCTCCCCCTCTTCTTTTGCTTTTTTTTTTTTTTTTTTTTTTTTCTATTTTCTGCAATGACCCAAATGATCTCACTATGAGAGGGATTTTTCTAAAGGAGGATCAGAAAAAATGTGTTCAAATCAGCATTAATTACTTAGGTAGTGTATAATCATATTAAAAACAAAAACAAAAACAAAAAGACATTACAGACCTGGATAAGTCGAAGGATTATTTGTCCATAGAAAAAAAGTCCAGGCAGGCCATGATTATCATATATGCAGTTTATCCTTATACCAATGAAGGGGCTACCAAGGCAGCAACTCCAAACCTCAGAAGGCAATATAACATAATTAAGGCAGAAACATAATACCTCTAACCCCTTCCCACTACACTTAATTAAGGCTCACGAACTGAAATTTCGCCATAATGAAAGTCTGAAACCATCATTTGAAGAACACTAATTATATTGGAGTTTCCTGTAATCAAATTGTTAACTTTCGTCAATAGAGTCACTCGTTGCTTTAACACTACCACAATATCTGAAGCACAAATCAAAGCCAAAGTTAAAAAATATCATTGTTTGAGATGAAATTCGAAACTGTTGGCACCATTCCTTTGCCAGTCACTACTTAGTTTTCTCATTTTTAATATGCTAAACAAAAAAAAAAAATCAGCAAAACCAACCTTATATGAACAATCTTCCTCTCCCAGAACCCTTGTGAATTCCACCTATCAAGACAAAAAAAAAAAAAAATTGTGCAAGATCAGTTCAAGGATGATTAATCATCCCAACATAACAAACAGTTGCAGTACCGTAGAGAGATCACACAACCAAAATTGATGACGCAAAAGGAAACCAAAAGGGAAAGAATTTCTTATCTTAAAGTACGTAATTGCCATCAATCATTTCACCGGGAATTTGCTAAACACAATTGTGATGGAAGAGGTTAAAAGTATAGAGCTATACAGTACAATTGTTACATGTAAATTAGACAAAAGAACCTAGAGCTTTGCATAATCTATAGTAACACATCACCCGTGGCAATGTTTCCATCAAGAGGACGAAGTTCTATTTGATTAATTTTCTCGTTGGGGACTTATTCTATCGATTGAAGTCTACGATCTTGAGCGAAGATTGCTTGGGAAAGAAAAAGAAATTGTTTTCTGCTCGCCAATAACAAATCTTGAAAGGAGGAGAGAACGTAAGAGAAGAAAACTGCAAATCAGTTTTTATTCCTCCAACTACTTGTGGGAGAGTTTGTGGGAGAGAAGAAAACTGCTTGAAAGTGGTTTCTGTTTGTTATCTTTTTACTCTTTTATCCTCTTTGAATAAATTTCTCTATATTAAGCAACTAATAAACCAAGGGCAATCGCAGGGTTTTTTGAAAATTTAACCTTAAGCCTTATTGGCTTAATTAATACTGATAAACCCAATAATTTTTTTTGCCAATTTTTTTCCCATTTTTTCTTTCCTGCCCTTTCTTTTTCTCCCTCATCTCTCTACCAAACTGCACATGTTGTCTATAACAACTCTCTCTATCTCCCTCTCTCTCTTTTAATTACTCTCCCGGATCAGTAATGGTTGATCGATACCACAACTTGAAATTTTTAAAAGGATTAAATTATGTTTAGTCCCTGTACTATGACCCTTTTTTCGTTTCAGTCCCTGACATTCTCAATTAATCTGAAAAGTCCCTAACGTCAAAATTTCCGTCTGATTGGTCCCTCCCGCGTCAAATTAGGAGTTGACCTTAGGTGAAATGTCCAATATACCCCTCTGTTATTTCTTTTTCCTTTTTAATTTCTTTTTCTCCTTTTATTTTTATTTTTTCTTTTTAATTTCTTTTTCTTTTTAATTTCTTTTTTTCCTTTTTTTCTTTTTAATATCTTTTTTGCTTTTTCTTCTTTTTTTCTTGTTCCTTTTTAATTTTTTTTCCTTTTTTTCCTTTTTAATTTCTTTTTTGCTTTTTCTTCTTTTTTTCTTGTTCCTTTTTAATTTCTTTTTTTCCTTTTTTTTTTCTTTTCATTTTGCCTACTTTCTCCTTCCTCAACCCACCAATCCCATTCCGATCAAACTCCACAACCCATCTGTTTCTCTCCCCAAATTGAAATCAAACCCAGCAAAGACCTAGCTTGGCTGTGCAGAGATGGACTAGAGTAAAAGCAAGAGGCTAGGAGCTGATCGATCACTTCATCACCTTCTCTGAAGCCATCTCCCTCTGTTGGGATCCGCCCTCGCCGACGCCATCTCCCAAACACAAGCAGATCCCAATCAGCTCGGAAATTCGCCGCTAAACCACTCCCCTCTTGTTTTCACAGCCTACTTCTCTCTCTCCCACTCAAATCTCACTTTCTCTCTCCACATCAAGCCTCAATCTGGAAACTTTTCACTGAAAACTACAATTTTTTCAGACTCTGAGGTTTTTGGGTCTTGCTCAAAATGGTGATATGGATTTTGGGTCTGGTTGAAATGATGGTTTTTGATGGCCAAGTTGACCAAACCCAGAAGTGAAGAAGAAGAATAGTGATGGAAAAGGAAAATGGCCGCCGGCGTGGAGAATAATAATTGGGGTTTCGGGTCGATCTGGATTGGTTCGCCGTCGTGGCGCTACCGATGCAGCAGGATACGATGGTCATTAAAAAGGAAAAAGAAAAAAGAAAAAGGAAAAAAGAAATTAAAAAGGAAAAAGAAAAAAGAAAAAAAAAAAGGGCCGCCAGCATAGAGAACAAGAATTGGGGTTTCGGGTTGATCTGGATTGGTTCGCCGACGTGGCGCTACTGATGCAGCAGGATACGATGGTCATTAAAAAAGAAAAAGAAAAAAAAAGGAAAAAAAAAAGAAATTAAAAAGGAACAAGAAAAAAAGAAGAAAAAGCAAAAAAGATATTAAAAAGAAAAAAAGGAAAAAAAGAAATTAAAAAGAAAAAAAAGGAGAAAAAGAAATTAAAAAGAAAAAATAAAAATAAAAGGAGAAAAAGAAATTAAAAAGGAAAAAGAAATAACAGAGGGGTATATTGGACATTTCACCTAAGGCCAACTCTTAATTTGACGCGGGAGGGACCAATCAGACGGAAATTTTGACGTTAGGGACTTTTCAGATTAATTGAGAATATCAGGGACTGAAATGAAAAAATGGTCATACTACAGGGATTAAACAGAATTTAATCCTTTTTAAAATGAGGCATTTATGTTCTAAGGCACTCTAAAAGGACCATTACTGATCATTCTCTAACTCTAAGCACTAAATCATATTAATCAAGCACTGAGCACGGGGGGAGAGAGAGAAACAAGCTTGAGACGGATGCTCTGTTTTACTCTAACTCTACTCCACAGTTGAGATCGTTGCCGTTTACAAGTAAGACGTCTTTCTTATAAAACGATAAGACCTTTTCATCACTCGAAAAATTGCCAAGGCCTTTCCTTTTCCGTTCTTCTATGATTAAAGGTGTGACCTTTGATGTTTAAACTTTAAAGGTTCGACACCAGAGAGAAAGAGAGTTGTTGTTGTTGACAACAAATGCAGCTGGGGAGAGAGAAAAGGGAGAAAAAGGAAGGATAGGAAAGGGAAAATGAGAAAAAAATTGTCAAAAAAAATTATGGGGTGTGTATTAATAAAAAAGGGATGTGTATATAGAATTACTCTTTCAATGTGCCTTATGTTTTTTTTTTGTTGAAACTGAATAATTTATTACTTGGGGGAATCAATCCTCCATTAGGGCTGCACACGGATTGGGTTGGATCGGTTTTGAGTCCAAACTGTCTCTATGCCAAAGTGAGCGGTTTAGGCATTTTAGAAAACCGGTCATAAAAAAAAAAAGCTCAATCCGACCCAATCCAATCCAATTAAAAATGGTTTGGTTTGGTCGGTTAGGCGGTTTTCACCTATATAATATTAACATGTTATTTATGAAAAAATTCATAGTAAATTGAAAATCAATTCAATACCAAACCAAACCATTTATGAACTGGGTTGGTTTGGTTTCTCTTGTACTTAAACCGCGGAATCCGAACCGACCGGTATGTTTGAAATATAAGAGAAAAAGTTTTTATATATATATATATATACACATAATAAATATATATTCATTTGTTTGGTTTGTTCTAAGTAAGTTCTAAATCTCCAGTTATAACTTTATTCTCAAATGATATACTATCATATTGAATTCAAGGCCCGGCCTAAAACCTTATTATATAATCTCTACAATTTTTTTGATCCTTTCATATCACATCTCTGATCTCTCAATCTCTCATTCTTTGACCTTTAATACTATCATATTAAGTTAATATTGATGGCTAAGTCGTTAGATAAGTGAATCACTTTGAATCTAATTTAGGTTTTAGTTTTGGACTATATGTTTTGGATTTTAATTATTGAATTTTAAATTTAGATAATTTAACATAATTTCAATTCTTGAGATTGAATTTAACTATTTTTACTATAGTTAAAAAAGCTTAACCAAACCATATTTATCGATCGGTTTTGGCCGGTTTGTACCATGTTTTGCACACCCCTAATCCTCCATAGATCTTATGTTAATTACTGTTGTATCCGCCATACATATTAAATTACAGATTTTTTTTTGTTTAATTAAAGAAGGGTAAGTTCAAGTATTTTAAAAATTTAACTGTAAGCTTTATTGACTTAATTAATACTGACTATTCAAAAGGCGATCCGTGAGGATCCGGCCGTTGGATCTTTGTATAATTTTGAGAGGATGATCTTAAGGGCGATCCGTGAGGATCAGACCGTTGGATCATCATATAATTGTGAAAAGACGATTTAGAAGGCGATCGGTGAGGATCCGACCGTTGGATCATCGTTTAATTGTGAAAAGACGATTCAAAAGACAATCCGTGAGGATAGTTCATTTACGAACCAAATTTAATTATTTTACATTTAATCGCCACGTTGTGAAAATTGTTTTATGGAAATAAATATTTGTTTTAAACGTATTGCTTCCTCATGACTAAACCAACAATTTCTTTCTTAAACACTGTTTCAAGTATTTGAAATACTCAATCGACTATTTGAAAATATCCCCAGATGTGGAATGGGGGCGCTTAAATAGTGAGTATTTAAAAAAAAAAAAAAAAAAACCTGCCCATATTGAAAACGGGTAAATGGGTGGGTATGAGTTTACCTGTTTAGAAATGGGTTGGGTATATACCCATATCCGCGAATTATTTGATGAGTATTACCCACAAACTATTATTGGGTGGGTATTACCCAATGGGTATGAATGCCAACTCTATTCCTCGCTCGTGTTGACCATATTGACCGGAATTGGCAATTTCGTCCTTTTGTCGGTAACTCAAATTAGCTCAATTTACTTCTCGTTTTTCCTCGATTTGCGCAATTCTGCTTATTTCCTACAAAATAAATAACAGTGGATTAATTACATAATAATTGACTTGAGGATTAACTTATTTCTAGTGTTTTAGATACAGCTTATTTCCTACAAAATAAATAATAGTGGATTAATTACATAATAATTGACTTGAGGATTGACTTATTTCTAATGTTTTAGATACAATTACATGCATAGAAATACGTGTAATCAATTACCAACTTCAAAACCAAAGCTTTCGGTTTCAAAATTGAGCTACCAATTATCAACCAAAAGTTTCGGTTTTTAATCATGTTTACCAAATTCGGTATTTCGGTTTTCGGTATTACCAACTTTAGAACAACTAATTCTTTGTAATATAAATTAGAATGGACAATAATAGGTTGTTCAATTTTATATTCATAAACTTTGTATTCATCTACTTATTATAGCTTTATTTTGTACATATGACATCAAGTTTGTACCATTTTCAATAAAACTAGGTTATTTAACCATCTTTGACGAGATTACTTAAAGAGTTAAAGTACATGTATTATTAATGTAGTATATGTAGTAATGTTCATACTATTATGAAAGTTTTTATGTTTATTATTTAATATGCATGTATGTGTATTGAAAATTATAGTATATAAAGCTAATATTTAGATAATCGGTAGATTCAGTATTTACCAAAATCTGTTTACCAAACACAAAATATCATTTGGTATTCGATCAAGTGGTAATTACCAAACATAGTAAACGTATCAACACAAACCAACGTAATCACCCAACAACATATATTTAACACCGAAAACTAGCTACACTACAACGCTAGATGCCATAGCCATCGCACCCGACAACGAAACTGGCCCACTACACTTGTGGGAGTCATTGTCTCTGTGACCTTATTGAATGAATGAGATGTTTGATTAGATGGATATAAATATACCCAACTTGGATGTTGCTTAATCTCTAACAAATCCTAATTATTCTATGCACCGACGGTGCAAGTGACCCAACCCTTATAAAATAATCTCAACCCTTGATATTTATTATCAACTTTATTTTTAATAAACAAAAATTGTATTTAATGCAATCTAACCATTCATTTATGTTGGTGCAAGTGCACGGCGGTGCTCTGAATAATCTCTCGCTATATATGTCATTAGAATTCAAGTGGCAGCCACTAACAAAAGAGAGTGTGAGTCTGTGATGACTGTTGATCAGATCTGTTCTATTTTTGGGAAATGAAATTAGCACTCTTTTTGTTGTCGCAAATCACACCCTACTATTTATTTTGTTAAGCACATATCTATATAAATACACTCATACATAAGAGAAGAACGGGGTGTGGTCTGCAAAATGTAATTACGTAGGGAATAACTAATGAGATAAATAAACTAATTTCAACCGCCTCATTATTCTCTACATTGGATTAATAAAAAATCAATTGAATAAGTGAACAAGTATGCAAGTCGATTGCATTAAAAAGTTTAAAACAATTAGGAGGTGAACCTTTAACGAATATCAAGGTTACACCATCCTTGCATCCTATCATGCATGTGGATAAAATGACAAATGGAAGAGAACCAGGGAAAAAGAAGTCTAAAACCCTACTCCATACTTTGTACACTATAATGGAGAGATGCAAATTTAAAAATTCCAGCATATATAACAAACAACATATTCTGATACCATATTAAACAAACTTAACTTCAAACATTTAATTTAGAGGAGGAGAATTGCCTACCAACATTTTACATCAAATTTTTTATTGTCAAACTCATTTTATATTATAACTTATTAACTTTCTTAAAGTCGGAGAACATGTTGCCCTTGTTATTATAGACTGAATTCATACAGTGACGGAAATCGTCTACAATTGGATTGATAGTGGATATTGTATACTATCAGCTAGTGTGCTAAATGACTGAATCTATACAAAAACAAGTATTCGTAGTCTAACTCAATGAATTGGTCTACCATTGAGATGAAGAAGATTTTTCCAACGATATTATTCAATACCAAGTAGTATTTCTCGACCTAGAATTTCATATTCTTGATGGTTTCTGGTTGGCTATTTATTGTCGGGAACCAACTACCTTGCTAAAGCTATCATGATCCCACGCAATTATTATTCAGCTAGCAAAGCTATCATGATCCCACGTAATTATTATTCAGCATCACTGAAGTATACCAACATATCAGCATCACTACTACTGCCTTTTCCTTCCTGTGCTCAGAAAGCAACTTCCCGTCAGGTCGCTACTACTGGTTCTTCCGCTCGTTTATATTTAGGAGTGAGATAGCTAAAAGTTAAAATGGAGAGTCTGATGAAGCTGCTAAAATTAATAAAAAAACTAAACATACTCTCTAAAATAACTAATGAGCCAAAATAAAGTCTATTAAACATGTTTTTATAGTTAAAAAAAAATTAAAAAATATAAAAATAATAAAAAATTGAATCTAGTCAAACCCATCAGTCAGTCAGATTATAATGGCTAAAGTTCAAATAATTTGATCTGATTCAGGTGAGTTAAACCCATCCGTTGATATAATATAGTTGACTATTTGACCATACTGTTAGGACTCACCGATATGTCGTATCATAGTTGGTTATACAACTGCTTTTGGAATCTGCTTTTGATCCAAAAGTGCTTCTAGATGACAATGAGGTTGTTTGGTAATAAACTCCAAAATTGTTGCTTTTGTGCGGAAGCGCTTCTATGGGCAGCAGGAAATCACTATATAATGTGTGTCTTATCCCTCATGCAATTCATTTGGACACATCTAAGAAAAGCCTCTCGTTCTTCTTCTTCATGCCTCTCTGCAAATCATAGCACCAGTCACTACTAAACTCATCAAGTCATCATGATTCCTGTTATTGCAGTTTTACTTTTCTTTGCCTCATCCATCTTTTTAGGCTTTCTTATCCAAAAAACGAAGCGAATAGTACTCCCACCAGTGCCACCTCTCCCTCCAGGACCAAGCCCATGGCCGATCATTGGATGTGTACCAGAGATGTGGAGGAACAGACCAGCATACAGATGGATACATGACCTTCTGAAACAGCTTAACACTGATATTGCATGTGTACGACTAGGAAAAGTTCATGTGATCGCAGTCAAATCACCTGAAATTGCCAGAGAATTCTTGAAAAAACACGACGCTGTTTTCGCTTCACGACCCATTACCATGGCTACTCACCTCTTCAGTAGTGGATACTTGACAGTAGGTATATATAGACTGAACTTTCAGTATAAATTATATATGGTCTATTTTGCATGTGTACGTGCGTTTGATATCGATCTTTACTACTTTTGACTCCTTAATATATGGACAGGTGTTACACCTATAGGAGAGCAGTGGAAGAAAATGAGAAGGGTTTTGATTGCCGAAGTGTTTAATCAGTCCAGACTATGGTGGCTACTCGATAAGAGAAACGATGAAGCGGACAATCTTGTGAAGTTTCTCTATAGTCAGTGCTCGAACAGTGAGAATGGTTCGGTGGTGAATGTGAGAATTGCAGCTCAACATTACTCAGCAAATGTGATGAGAAGAATGTTCTTCATCACGAGGTACTTTGGCAAAGGGAGAGAGGATGGAGGGCCAGGACTTGAAGAAGAATTACACGTCTCTGCGCTTTTCACATTGGTCTTGCATACGTATGCATTCTGTGTATCCGATTACCTTCCATGGTTGAGACCGTTTGACATAGGTGGGCATGAGAAAAAGGTCAAGGATGCTTTGAAAATTATCAAGCAGTATCAGGACCCTATTATAGATGAGAGAGTACGAAAGTGGAGGTGCTCAAATCAGGAGAATAGGATCAAGGCGCCTGTAGAGGAGAGCCTGCTCGATGTTTTCATCTCACTCAAAGGTGCAGATGGGCAGCCTTTATTATCAGCTGAAGAAATCAAAGCACAAATCACTGTAAGATATTCTTATATAGATCCACAACTGTTAGACTCAAGTACTGCCTTGAAAGTGATAATTGCATTTGCATGCAAGTCATATATATATGGTAATAGATTATAAACTCTTTTCACCTTAAAAGTAGTTCTTATTATCACTTTTAACTATTCTTTTGACCAACTTACAAGAAAATAAGGAGCATCGATTTGAAATATTTTAAGTTAGTTAAGTGATGACATTTATGATTGTATATTCTCAATTCAATGAATCATTCAATATATTAAGACCCTTTCATTCGCCAATTTTTTCGTTAAAAAAGGTGAGGCTATTTCTTTAGGGTTTAGGTTTTGAGAAATTTTAAATACACACCCCAAATTACTTAATACACATCTCCATTATTTTATATTTCAAATCAGATTTTATAAGTAGATTAAATGACCAAAATAGACTTCTATGTATTAGAAGAAAAAATCTCTAAAGAAATAACTAGTAACCCTAGGCGGCCTCCTTTGTGCCGCACCAAAACCCAACGCAACAGTCGGCCTCCTTTGCCGGCGCTCTCTACCATTCTTGATTCCTTGCATCACTACATCCAGATCTCACAATGGCTAGTATTGATTCTGTCACCAAAAGCTTTGCTACCTCGCTAGCTATCGTTACCAATGAGGTTGTTGATATCTCCTCCATGGAGAATGGGGGGGGGGGGGGGGGGGGGGGGGGGCGCAGCGGAATGCACAGTCCTACCTCTTGGCAAGGCCTCTGACTTCCAAGCCAACAAATGCTTCTGATCTGCGGAGGCATTTTCGTCGAATATGGGTGCTAAACAAGGGTTTCAGTGTTCAGCCGAAAGCTCCGGATAGATTCCTCTTCTCCTTTGATCTCCGGGGAGATAGAAATAAAGTTTTGATGGGTGGTCCGTGGAGTTTCAATCGTGCTTTGGTTGTCATGCAGCCATATGATGGAGTAGCACCTCTGCAATCTGTGGAGATGGAGGACCTTTTCTTTTGGGTTCGCATCACTGACATGCCGCCCGCATATGAGCACAGGAACACTATTGCCAATGTTGCCTCCATTGCGGGTAAATTTCTTCATCTGGATCAAAAGTTATTTGATGCAACTCGGGAAATTAGGGTTAGGGTTTCTCATGCAATTTCGAAACCCTTCTTCCTGCACAAAACCCTAAAATTTGGCAAAGGGGTAGAACAAGAGGTTCACTTCTTTTTTGAGAATCTTGTGGGCAAATGCACTATATGCCTTTGTGTGTATCATAAGGGGGCAGCGTGTCAGGCAGCAACTACTGCGCCGGTGGTCCAGGAAGCTCCCACACCGGCGGCACGAAAAATAAATCTCACTCGCCCCTTCTTAGGTTTTCACGAAAATCAGTTCAAGGATGGCTTGTTTCGCTTCCATGGAATTTCCACCCCCATTCTCCCACCTGTGGGAAGGTCTCTTTTTGGAGGTGCTGGGACTAGTAAGGTACGCAAACCCATTGTTCTTCGTCATGCAGGAAAGACACATACTAATGACGACAATGAATTGGCTTTGGTACCTGTGGATACCGATCCGCCTACTAAGAGAAATCGGCCCTTTCCATCTCCAAAAAAATTGCAGTTTATGATGTCTGATTTGCTAGAGGGTAAAACAAGCCCTATTGCTCCCTCAAAGAAGGTAAAACTGCCTGAATTCCCTACAAAATTCAATGCAAAATCTCTGGGTTTGATGGAAACACCAGGAGGTATGCTTGTGCCTGCAGAGGGTATGATGCCCAAACCTTTACAACTTGAGCTTCCTAGTGGCAAAAAGAAGAGAGGTCGGCCTTTGGGAGCAAAGAACAGAAATCCACCAAAAGCAAAAAAGGTTCCTGCTGAAGATGTCCTGAGTTTTCTGTATTCAGGCAAGCCTCCAAGCCCTAGCTTCAAGGGCAAGGAGAAGATATAGGGTTTTTCTTTTGTTAAGCCTATAAACTATGTAAATGTCTGGCATAGTTATAGGCTCGCTTAAATAAGTGAGCGATAAGTTCGAATAGAGTAGGTCTATCCTATGTACCACTGTGGCTCCTCCACGAATTCTTGCCTGGCCATTGTTATGTGTCAGCGGATGGGTATGTAATGGCCTTCTTGGCATGAGATATTATAAATGGATTTCCATTATTCAAAAAAAAAAAATGTATTAGAAGAAAAATAATAATAATCATATCTTCCTTATATGATTCTATAATTATAAACACAATAAATATCTATACATGCATCCTCATTTAAAACCAATATAAACTATAAAGTTAGAAACCATCTAATTTAAATTTTTCTTAAATAAATTGTAATTAAATGGGTGAGAAACCATATAATTTAGAATGGCATTAAAATTTTAAAACAAATCGCTTTACTCACACTTTTAGTTCATTTTTTTTTTTCTAAAAGTCATGATCAGTCAATTTGTTATCTAATATAAAACATCACAGGTATAAAATTTTGTATTTGTTAATTTGTTTGACCATCCAATGACAATTTCATAGTTTCGCCATTGTGGAGAAACTATTGATACAGTTTTGGTTGAATGTTCAACTCAGAATTTTACACTTGATCAATATGGTGTTTGGTGGATGCAAACTCAAATAATACAAAACCTATTTCTAAGCATCTATATGCAGGAAACAATAATGAATCCTTATGGATTTCCCAATAACTAACACAAGTAATTAATATGGTCAATTATAAAACACTAAATGTTAATATATACTAATCAAATTAAATAGTAGTCTTAATATAGTTAAATAATAGTATATTTCATGGTTTTTTAGTTTAAGGATATTTTAGATAATTTGGGTTGTGTATTTAGTAAAATATTAGAATGAGAAATTAAATGGTAGGTGTATTGAGTAATTAAGGAGTGTGTATTAAGTAATTAGGGGTGTGTATTTAAAACTTCTCTTAAGTTTTGGTATGTTAACATTTCTCATACATGTCATTTTTCGTGTAATATTTACCAGTTTAACAACTCATAATTAAATTTTTTTTTTTTGAATGAATTCACAAAAGTTCTTTCATTTTTCATATAGATAGATATAGAAAGTTTATAGAATCAGTTGGACTACCACTTCACCACTCATATGGTAACTAGAAAAAACTCATCATTAAGATAAGAGTGCGGCTATTGCCACCATACTATTTTCTTTGTTCACCCTACTTACTCATTACACCCTACATTTTAATTTCAATTATTAAAATTACTTATCTAACCCATTTCTCTTTCCAAGAGTATCCTTATATGACATATCCAATTAAAAAAATATTTTTTTTAAGAAAAATCTCTTATTTAATTTATACCAATAAAAACACTAAAATATATTCAAGTTTTCTAAGTAATTTTTTTGTTTTGTTTCGATGTTCCTCTATTTTAGTCTATGTCAAAAGGTTAGTTATAAGTTAACAACTATGAGCAATGAAAAAAAAAATTAATTTTTTTTCTTGTGTTTTAAATTTTACTTTCGCTGTTCACAAAGGGTATTGCAAAGATTTTAATGAAGTTAACATTAATAGTTTTGTGAATTGAATAACAAATTAACAATGAGGATGCAACAAAAAGACAAAAAAAAAAGTAATAAATTCAAATTTGGGTGGAGAATATGAAGATTATTGTTATCCAATGAGGAATTAAGTAGTTTTTGTATTTAATTAATTGGTTATCTATTTATTTTTCTTAGAGATTTGGATTTTAGAAAATCAGTGTACTTATTAGTCATTTTATACTTGGGTAATATAGTCTTTCTATAATTCAAATGTTTGTAGGGTGAACTAAGAAAATAGTAGGGTGGCAATAGCCGCACCCTTAAGATAAATAAGATCGTAGCTATAGTAAAATAGGTTCTTGTTTGAGTAATCAAGTCCTAAAAGTGGCAATTGCATGTATTTCATATGATACCAATGTAGAATTTCCCAAACTAAAAAGTTATAATATATGAAATACGTGCAGTTATCACTTTTAGAACTTAATTACTCAAACATGAACCTATTTTACTCTAATGAGAACCTTATTTACCTTTAACAAGAACTTTTTTGTAGTTGTAACATAAATTGTTAAAATGATAAATTATTACATGAAATAGAAATAATTTGAATGGACATATATAACTATATATGTATATATTTTCTGATCAGGAACTACAGCTTGCCACGGTGGATAATCCCTTCAGTATATCAGAGTGGGCTCTATCAGAAATGCTGAACCAACCTGAGATGCTTACAAAAGCACAAGAGGAACTAAATAGGATAGTGGGAATCGACATGCTTGTTCAAGAATCTCATATCCCTCATCTCCCTTACATAAGGGCTTGTGCAAGAGAATCGCTCCGGCTGCATCCCGTTGCACCATTCAATCTTCCCCATGTTTCCATTGATGATGCTATAGTAGCAGGCTACTTCATCCCAAAGGGCAGTAGTGTTATTCTAAGTCGTTTAGGCCTCGGACGCAACCCCAAAGTCTGGGAAAACCCGTTGAGATTCGACCCCGAGCGTCATTTAAGTGGAGATGCCAATCAACAGGTGGAGCTGGAAGAACATGAGCTGAGGTTCATTTCATTTACTACTGGAAGGAGAGGTTGCATGGGTGGTACGCTTGGGACTACCATAACTGTGATGCTCTTTGCTAGGCTTCTTCAAGGGTTTACATGGAGCATGCCACCCAAGGTGGATAAGATTGACCTCACTGAGGCTCCAACCCTTTTCAAGCTCAATCCTTTGCATGCACATGCTAAACCTCGCTTGCCTGCTGCTATGTATCCGGTTTAGGTGTTCCAGAGTAAACCGCATATAAAACCCTTGGCTAGCTAGTTCATAAATAAAGCCCTATTAAGAATATGATCACTATGACCAAGCTGTACGTACTAGCTAGGAAGCTAGCTATTCCATCATTTTGCATTCTATGATGAAGTAGCTCGGATATCTCTGGCCATGCCAGAGGCTAGCTTCTATCATTTTGCATGTATGTACGGGGTTGAGGTAAGCTTGCTTGTGTAGATTAATAATATCCGGCCTTATGCTTTCTATACTAACTAGATAGTTAACCCGCGCAATGCTGTGGGGTTATTTTATTTTTATTTTTTTAAACACAAATTTATACATAGTAGAGTAACGATTATAAGTCAAGAAATGTTAACTGATGCTGCGGGTTTGTTTGAAGACGTTATCATTTTAATATATTACAAAAGCTGGTAAATAAATAAAGCATACCCATAAGGTATATTGATGAATATCCCTGCAGAACCTCTCTAAGGTATGTATGTGTAGCGTGTCTTCTCATACAATATATGCTACAACAATATGCAAATTCCAAATGATCGACTTTCTTGCTCTTCATAGACACTTCAATCAAAAACACTCAACCCGAGTCAAAATTTTGAAAAGATAATTCTGGTGTGCTGTTGACCAAGCAAACCCCTTCAACAAAGCTCCATTAATAAAGGACAGCCAAAGTTTTGCTTTAGGAGATAATTTTGCATAATCTTTACCGCAACAAATAGATAAATAGCTTAATCTTCTCCTTCGTGAAAGGATATGCTTTCCTGCAGTTTTATGAATTTCAGCAAGGTATTCCATTCGGCTAGATCAAACCATGACTAAATACATCCCACTGATCCCAGGTAGTGAGGTTCTCCTTCATTAGCCTGCATTAATTCAAACATTGCCTTACCCTTCACATTCCCATCACAGTCTTACATTCTCAACACAAAAGTGATTTGAATTCAAGAAAATTACATATGAAAAGCATTGCATTCCACGGTTTATCACGTTTAGCAAACCCTTCATCAGTAACTGCTTTCGTACAAAGCTTAGCATGTGACAATCTTCAACTAAACCCCCGGATTACTAATTATAACATGGTGTTTACAAAGATTGATAACTTCTAGATAGTTTATCGTCTTAGCAGATAGGAGATGGTATTGCATATATTATAAACAATCTAATCAAAATACCGATGCAATAAACTTAATTGAAGACATGACTCCAAAATCAAAAATTACCGACAACCTCTATGACGATGCTTAATTAAATCCCGATAAAGCTGAACATTAACAATCTCTTCTAAAGCTTCCTCCTCTTCCAATTTCTCTTGAACACAAAAATGCTTAGACTCTAATAAAATCAAGAAGGGCACGCCCATCAAATCTGTATTTTGCAAACATAAAAATTCAATCTCCAACCTTTGTACAATGCCACAATTGCAATATAACTAAGCTAAAAGCCACTCCGGATAACAATAGCAGATCAAAGCATTGCAATTTTCACTCGTCAATTAACACATCCTGTTTCCCATTCAAACGAATCCCGAAAAAAATAAAACTTGAATTCATGAATTCAATATACACAGCCAAATTCCTTCTCAGACTCGTGAAATCTAAGCAAACCCAGAACTGCATACCTCTATCAAAATCAACAACATGCACTGATGAACATGAATTACTCCCTCTCCAAATCTCAGTTTTTTGCATCGTCTTACAACCCGCGCTGTCTTTCCTTTTGATTTCGCAATTAATCAAACTCAGTGGCGGAACCAGGATTTGATCTTAGGGGGGGGTCCAGACATAACGTAAGTTGAAAGTAAAAAAAAAAACAATAGTATAAAAATAATTTAAAAATCTTGAGTCTTAACATCAGATTGTAGTAAGGTAGCACTAAATTCAGAGTTTTCGGGCGTTTTTCTTTTTGTAAACCATGTAGCAAGTGTCTTTTGTGTGGATGACTTTTTCATCTACAATCAAAAGAAAAAAAAATTACATATAAACAATGAGTATTCAACAAAATCAATCGTGAAAAAATAAGCCAAAAAAAAAATTAAAATCAATCTAACAAAGCAAAATGAAAGAATGGAAAAAAATATAATATAACAAAAAATAAATAAAGGTATCAGACCTTTTTGCTTTGCCTGGTGCGAGAGAGAAAAAAATTAGGTTACAGAATTTGCAAACCGCCAACCCCAATATATAGAATAAAAGCTGTCAAAATCCTAATGATATATGAATATTTATTAATTTCTGTTTTGACTTTCTTCTCTTATCCAAAATTTCTAATTAAATGAATATTAATATTTTATTTTTAACCTGACAAAGTGACAATCACGTGGGTTTTGAGAGTGGAGGAGGTGGTGGTTAGAATATTATATATTTATGTGTACAATTCAATTTAGAAGGGGGGGGGTCCAGCCGTTGCACATACACAAATTAATTAATAGTTTAATTAATAATAGACATATAATATTATATATCTGCCAAAAAGATGAGGGGGTCCGGACCAGTCAGACCGAATGACGGGTCCGCCCCTGATCAAACTTGATCAAACTCCCTCTCTCTCTCTTCGTGTCCATCGCGATGGATGTGGTGTCAACTTAAACAAAGTGGGCAGAACGGGAGAAACAGACTAACTGACGGGCAATTCTGTAATAGAAGATATGATGCAGGGGCAGAATAGTCATGGAACTATTCATTTCGTTTGTCCTCTTCCTAGTTGGGTTTCTACATACTAGCCTTTCTGCACGCATGATGCGGGTGCGAAAGGGCCGCGCTCGCGCGTGCGGTTAGTGTCGTCTTTGCTTATTATTATACTTTCATAATTTGTAGATTTAAAGATTATTAAGCATAATTTTCTTACTCGGTTACTGAGTAGGTGAACGGCCTTAATCTGTAAGTTATATGATTGAAAACCTTGGCTCCGGGTGCGCCAATTAATGATCATGCTTTTATTTGTCAATGTATGAAATGGGGCTCATGTTCGACATTCCACGGATAAGTAATAGATGAAAACAAAATTAAAATAATAAATCATAAAACATAAAGACAGTTGCAATTAAGTTTAACAAAAATGATTAGTGGTAGCTTCAAGGTCAGCTACGTGTGGATAAGATTTGTACCAGAAGCTGCATTTACAAAAGGGTAACAACACCTCTGCTGTTCATTTGAATAAGATTGAACAGTTAAGAGGATAACCTAAACCATATATAAACATAACAAAAGTACATGAAGAACCAAAATTCACTTATTCCTTGAGCAGTTTCTTCTTGGCCTTAGTAGTGTTCTGGAGTTGGAAACCCATAATGCCGCTACCCTCTCTCACTTCATACTTGTCATTAAAGTTGGCCTGCATTGCAGCACATAAGAAGAATATAAATACTTCCTGTAGCAACAATCACATTAAGAAAACATAGCTAGAAAATCTACAAAATAGGGATGAAATAATTTGATACATAAATCAGGCATAAAAACTAATACCTCTACTGTCAAAGAAGTAAATTATGAGAAATAAACATCAAACAGGCACAAAAGTTCAAAAAGATGAACAATAGAGCAAACTGCATAGATTGATAAAAGAATTGATTGGTTACCAACTGGCTACTTGAAAGAAGCCAAAAAACAATTGGGAAACCGATTAGTTGAAATGAGAAGAACAAAGGAAACAAAACACAACTGAATTAACATGCCTGGAACCAAATTTATCGGCCAGCCTTCCTCTTTTATGTATTACAAAATATTAATTATATATATGAGGTCCTTATATGATGAACAAAAAACTATGAAAGCTAAACCCAAAACCAAATGAAACATTCAACACCGAACCAAAATTCCGAAGTCAAAAAGGCATTATTATAGGTACCGAAATTCACATGGGCACATGAAAAAAAATTTCCCATAAACTTAGGAAAAGTAATCATCAACCATTGTCAACTACATCAAAGAGAACAAACTAAAACATTGAAGTTGCAGTATGCATTACAAAATCTCCAATTATAATATATTATACAGCCTTTGTAATTAAACCAAGTTATAGCTTTCATAATCCCGTTCCCCTGGTCACCTAGTGACCATGAATCATTTGCTCAATAGCCATTAGATCTGATCCATATTAATCCAAGGGCTGAGAAAGAATTGCTCCACTTAAATTAAAATATATTATTTTATTCATATTTAATCACTTTCAATTACTTTATCATCTTCATTAATTAAAATTATTTATTGTTGCAACAATCAATCTTCTACAGTTCCACATCTTCTCCTCTCCGCAATCAATAAATAATTTTAATTAATGAAGATGATAAAGTAATTGAAAGTGATTAAATATGAATAAAATAATATATTCTAATTTAAGTGGAGCAAATCTTTCTCAGCCTTTGGATTAATATGGGTCAGATCTAATGGCTATTGAGCAAATGATTCATGGTCACTAGGTGACCAGGTGAACGAGATTGATAGCTTTCAATACTCCATAGAGCTCGTGGACTTTGAAAGCCAAATGATTATGCAGGACCAAAGATGTATCAAACAGCCTATTGTTTAGTATGGGCTAACATTGAAGCTTTGTCGTCTTACAGTGGCCATCAATACACAACTTTCGTTGAAAATAGAAGCAAGACATGATTACTTGATTAGAGATCGAACAGAATTAGAACAAAACCAAAAACCCAAAGCAAGTAAACCGGTCAGAAAGCATAACATACGTAATGCTGAATAAGAAAAAAAAAAACAATCTGATAGGCCTTTAATTTACTATTTACAAAGATAACGATTACTCATTATGGTTGACTTAATTTCATCAAAAAAAAAAGAAACAACATGAGCAAGCATATAAGAAAAAAGAAAAAAGAAAAAAGAAAAAAGAAAAAAGAAAAAAGAAAAAAGAAAAAAGAAAAAAGAAAAAAGAAAAAAGAAAAAAGAAAAAAGAAAAAAGAAAAAAGAAAAAAGAAAAAAGCTTACTAAGTATCCTTGCAATCTCACTATCCAAAATCTCTGAAAAGATATTTAGAGTATAAGCATGACTCATTGTAACTAAAATGAATTTGGATACCACTCATGGTTTGGTTAAACTCATCCCAGCATGAATTATCAGTTATGGTAACATAATTAACAATCAAAAGGTGGAAATACAAAAACAAAAATTTCTAAAGGCTACAGCTTCCAGAATTTGAAGCTTAAATAAGCCCCTATCACTTTACATTCACATCAAAACTAAATATTCTAAAAATTGTTGCAATTAGCATATAGCCAGCCAATCTCTCCCCTCCCTCTCCCCCTAGCAACTATTGCGTTACCTGAAAATTCATTAGCATACCTTGTGTTTGAGCCCAAAAGTAATTTTGGCAAGATCCTTTAGTGGATTTAGCATAGCAGGTCGATACCTGCGGCCCAAAAATAAGTCTACTTGGAATTGGGTTACAGCTTTGCCCATTCCGAAGTCCATAAGGAAAACGAGCCCTTATTGGAGTCAGGTAGCGGAGATTGAATAAGAAACTTCAATCAATAATCCTTCTATGGCAAGAAGCAGTCGAAACCCTAGGTATAAATACCAGGTTTCAAGGACAAATCAAGACAACTCTCAAATCAATCAATCCCTAGGATTATCAAGCCTCTCCGGAGCAAACCTTCAACCTCGTTGAAACCCGGCGACCGTGCTTCCAGTCCTAGTCTCTCCAAGAGCTGACTGTTAAGTGCTACTGCCACCGATACTACCAGCGAAGCAAGGGTAACGCCCTCGCAACCCCGTGAAGCTAAAGTCAAGCTTTAGCAAACCCTGTGCTTTCTCCAAACTTCCCAGTGATTGCTCTGCTTAGTCTACAACACTAAGTATCGATTCGGTGTCGCGAAGAGATCACAACCAAAGCCCTTATCCGTAAGGCAAGAAGTCCTTTCTCGGAAGGCAGGAAAAGAGCCTTGTGACGAGGTTAGTGCTCTCCTAGTCCACAACGCTTGATCAAGAAGTCAGGTCAAGGGACGCCCCGACAACTGCACCCCACGGTGCTGGCACGCTCGCGCATTCAAAAGAGACAGTTTGTACCGCACTGATTTTCGTGTCAAACACCTTGCAAGTTGCAAGACACAATCTGCAACACAGACCAACTAATTTTGATATGAGTATTCTATAGCCAGAAGCCTAGAACATAAGACAAAACAAACCAAACCGATTTTGATGAAACAAACCAATAAGTTCAAAAGATAAATAAAAGTTATATCAATCATGAAGGAGAGAAAGGACTTTGTATGTTTCCTAAGGGCATGAGTCTGCTTTGTTCAATCATGATCAGAATCATAATGGTGATGACACGAAGAGGAAAATTTAATTGTACAATTGGTAAACACAATTCGATGGAAAAGGAGAAGAAAATGAAGAGCAAAAGTTACCTGGAACAAAAGAATTAATCTCTCTTCAAGATACCTGCAAAATTCAGAGAAAACCAAACCGGAAATGAAAAGACCAATACATAATCATCTTTTCGAAAATCTTATACCCGAATTTTTGAATAAGGATTTTGATTTTTGATTTTCCTCTTTTCCTCTATTCGGGCTGCGTTTCCCTTTTGTATAAACTGTATCAGGTAGTTGAAGCCATCTCTGCTCCGATCACGCCCCACGATCTCCAAATGCTTCGTTCATTCCAAGATCGTGCGTACAGCAGTTCTTCGAGGTTGTGCGTGTAGTTTTTTTTTTCTTTCTTTTTTTCATTTCTTCTCACTGCCGCAAGAGTCTTGTGCTTCCGTATTTATATTTTCCTACATTTTCGTGGTATTTTACAGTAATAACCCTCTTTGATATCTTTTGTTTTACTGAACTTTGTATCTGTGGTGGACAATTTGGGGACTTCAAAAAATTAGTGAAGCTTTTGACACCAAAGACGACGCCTAACTTTATAGTAGCGGAGATATGTTAACTGCAATTCATTGAAATTAAGTCCAAAAAGTTTGTCTGCTGTTACTCGATATACACAATATATAATTCTAGTTCATATATGCTGTTGAGCAGCATAATTCATATTACCGGTAAATGATTGGATCGTGGTTAGGAGTTAGGACCAAGTCATAGTGAGCAACGTACAATTTCAGAATTTGATGAGAACATGCATGGAATTGGATGATGATTATAGTTAGAAAATCTCTGGTGACCAAAAATCAAGTTAGGAACTTATAATCTCTCCAACTTTTTAATGTGGGCAGACTTTTTTACTAGAAAAAGCTAGGTTAATCAGAAAAATGATCAAAATATTGATAAAGTTGTGGAGGCTGATTATCTTCGTGTACGGTACGTTGGAGATAACTCGTAGCCACCAAGCTTGAGGGCTGAGGAGCCCTTCTCCGGTATGCGGTTGATTTTCGGTATGCGCCTGCAAGCACCTGAAAAACGAAGGTCTAGGCCCGATGTGGTACCAGGTAAAGACTCCCCGAGGATCCAGTCAGTATAATTTCAAAGTAGTAGGCTAAAATTGAAGAGACGAGTTGAGTTACCAGAAGTTATGCCGTGGTTTTCTTTCTCAACATCAATAACTGAAAAATTATAAGCAATACCCACAAATGCCACTCCAATCTTTGAATTTTATCAATTAATTATCTACTACTTCTCTCCCCATTCTTCATAATCAAATATCTAGGGTTTTAGTCCAATTTTTTTCCCAAGTTATTTTCCATAGGTTTTGATGGGGGAATTCTATTCGTACCACTAAAAATAGTATTTGGACCTCTAATGATTTAAAAAAAAAATTAAATCCAACTTTACCCCCAAAAAAATTTCAGTCAAATTAAATTATGTATTGCAACAAGCCACATTCGTGCTTGGGGAATTAGTTGTCTTCTCCTCTATCGAAATTTTCCTTCTCCCTTATGTTATTGCAGAAAAAATATAGGAGCATTGGGGTCTTGGCTCGTGCAGTTTTGCTTGGGATGTAATCAGTAATCCCTAATTGGGGAAGTTTTCTTTATTCATGAAAAGGGAGGAAGGCCCTGCCTCCCAATCCTTAATATTAGAAGAACGTTTGCAACTACAAGCAGAGCTGAAGGAGGGGAGATGGATACAATTAAACATATTCAATTTCTGCAAGAATTCTTTTTTGAATAAACAATTTAACTATGAGGACAAAAGGCTGCACAGAAATAACCCAACTTGAGACCAAATATAGTTTATGTAGAATTTTACACAACAAGGACTAAACTCTTGATTTATAACTCATTTTCAGTTGCTCTGGTGGAGGTAATTGGAAGACGGCTAGTTTATTTTTTTGGTCATAATGGAAGACGGCTAGTTAGATTGATGTTGTTGGAGATACAATGTGGCAGTGGAGGTGGAAGAAATTAAGAAAAACTGTATGGAGAAATGAAGGGCAAATTTGGAAGTCTCGTGTGACAATATTGAAGAAGAGGTCTAAATGCTAATATAGGAGGTATGAATGGAACCTCTCGTTTGTATATTTTAGAATTTAAGTTGGAGGAGAAAACATTCTCCTCCAAGTTGAAGACTACTTACTATTCGTGGAGGTAAAAAAATTTTCTTTTTCTTTCCCTCTTTTGTGTCTTTATTGGTAATTTGACATGGATTAAATCACTTAGAAAAAGAGAGAGGTCCAAATGCCAATTTTAGAGATATGAATAGAAGAATTCTTAAAAAAAAAAAAAAGTTATATATGTTTAAGGAAAACTGAAATTGGGAGAGAATTGAGTCGTCCTTTCATTGATAATAGGGGCCTCTTTATATAGAGGATTACAAGGCATAGAATCAGAGTTCTACAAGGAAACGTAATATTACAATTGATTGGATATCTCCAAGATTCTCCGATATTATCTCTAATTCTAACCCTATTACCACTAGGTCAAGTAACCTAGAGTTTGGGCCAGACACATATTCTGGATTTACTTGAACACTCCCCCTTGTGTCGCCCAAACGACCAGTGCTCCTCTCGTTGCCTCATTAAAAACTTTGCCGAGTAACAAAAACCCAGTGGGACAAAATAACCTCAGTCGAATGGGAAAAAGAGCACAACACACCCTTCACATTTCGAGACCATAGATGTAGACACCACCCCCTGATGTCTGCATCTCCCCCTGACGACTACGGTCATTGGAGTTCGGATAACTTCCGCAAACGATGCTACCAACATGTTTCTCGAAAGTGGAATTTAGGCAATGACTTAGTGAGCAAGTCTGCCATATTGTCCTCAGATCGAACCTAGTTCGATCACTTTGATCTTGAGGAGAGTTTGTTGTTGTTGATTATACTTGGTGTGGTCGCTTTTGATGTAGCCTTGCTTCAAAACAAGCAGCATTATCCTATATGCTCGTAGGCTCATCTGTGGTAGACTTCAAACCACAATTGTTCGAACATGCGTAACTATGGATCCAATCCATATACATTCACTAATCACTTCGTGAGGAGCAATAATCTCTGCATTGTTTGAAGATATAGCGACTAGGGTCTGTTCTGTAGACCTCCAAGATATCATGGTCTTTACCCATGGTGAACACTTAACCAATTTGAGAATGACCTTTGTATGGGTCAAAGAGATACCTAATATCAGTAAAACCTTCCAAAACACATGTCGTTTTGGGATGGGGATAGAGGACGCATGCCAGTGTTGGCGGCGTTCCTGGTGTGTGATGGGTCCGAATCCATCATCTCTCTGTAGGGATAGAACAAGCCCATATCAATCGTACATCTCAAGTACTGAAAGATATCTTTTACACCAATCCAATGGCATTGCGTTGGAGCAAAGCTATATCTAGCTAACAAATTCATTGCAAACGAGATGTCTGGTCTTGTGCATTTAGCTAAGTACAATAATGCGCCTATTATACTTATGTAGGACACTTCCGCCTCTAGCACATCTTCGCCATCATCCTTCGGACGAAGAGGATCCTTTTTAGGATCAAGACTACGGACGATCATGGGGGTGCTTGAAGGTTTGACCTTGTCAAAATGCCTAAGCATCTATCAACACGATGCTCAAGTTCCAAACCGAGACATAATCGAGTTCTCCCAAAATCCTTAATCTCAAACTCGGATTTCAAGTGTTCAGCGGTTTCCCTTAACTCTTTAAGGGCTTCCAATGAAGATCATGTCCAACATGAATAGCGATAGAATCCGAAACTTGTTATGGAAACGCGTGGGCATATCCCTTCCATATCAAGTAGTCATCTTAGTGAGCGTTTCAACCTTATTGTAAACACGCTCCGTGGTCTAGAGCCACTTGACTTGGGTAAATGAAGTTCACCATGAACCTTCATGTACATTCCGTATCTAGATCCCCATAGAGATACGTAATGACCACATTTGTAAGCTGCATGATCAGTTATTCGGAAACTACCAAACTGATAGGGTAGTGGAGTGCAATGACATCCATTACGAGAGAATATGTCTCATCGTAGTTGATTCCAGGGCGTTTTATGAGAAGCCTTGCGCCATAAGGCGAGATTACCATCTCTTTTTCTCACTTCGCTTTCTAACGAAGACCCATTAGTTAACAGGTTTTATGTTAGGAGGTGTTGGCATCATTGGCTCAAAAACCCTCCTCTTCGTTAGAGAATCCAACTTAACCTGGATCGCATCTTTCCATTTAGGCCAAATTTCTCTACGTTGGCATTCATTCATCAACAGAGCATTGTTCGATATCATCGGACTCAACAAACTCATGTGCAACTACATCATCAATTATGATGGAGTTTATATCCCAAGTCTCATGTACACTAGTGTAATTTTCATAGAGCTCTATATTCTCAGGAATAGGTTCTAACGTTGAGGCGTCCCCCAACGATAACCATAATCAGAAAGATTCTCATGAGACGGATTTTGAGTCTTGATGATCAAAGGATTGGAATGTGCCAAAGTATCATTTAAAACCCACGGGCCTCCCACGCATCCTAGCTGGGGCCATGGCCTATAACGCCATAATGCCACTTTTTTTGGCGTTGGCGCTATGTACCTCCGTGTAGGGTGGCGCTATGTCCTCTCGTAGCGTTGAGGCATTTAGGCTTAATTTTCATAGAGCTCTATATTCTCAGGAATATAGAGCTACGTCCATCCTTGTAGGCATGTTTGCAGCATATTTGTGTGATCTCGTCACTTTAACGGGGATCGAGATGAGACACAGTGGGGACAGGCCACGACATCCTGTCGTTCCTGCTGAACATCCGCGTTCTTATCTCCCCCTAACGACGGGAAGACTGTCTCATCAAAGTGACATCCGCAAATCTAGCGGTAAGGAGATCGCCTAGCAAGGGCATTAAGTGGCGGACGGTTGTTGGAATCTCAAATCTAACGTAGTTGCCCATTCATCTGTAAGGACCCATCATAGAGCGTTGTGGCGGCGCAATTGGCACATAAATGGCTCACTCAAATGTGCGTAAGTACGATACTTGTACCCAGTCACTAGCTGTAACGCAGAGGTAGATTTAGTGGCAGTGGGTCGTAGACAAACTAGCATAGCTGCATGCGATATTACATCACCCCAAGCGGATATAAGGAGATTGGTGTGCATTACCAATGTCCGGACTACCATCGTAGTCGTTTTGGCGAGACCATTTGGGTGTGTTCATGGGAATATGATGTCCAACATCAGTCCCAATGCAATAACCATCGAAAGTCTTCGATGTAAACTCTCTAGCATCGTCAAGTCCAATTGACGGAATATGATGATCCTGGGAGTGAGCGCGTTGTCATATGATATTTGCTAGGAGTGTAGCATAAGCAGCATTACAAGTGGACAATGGCACAACACGTGACCAGCGTGTTTGCGTGTCAACCAATCATCATGAGATATTTAAACGTCCGCAAGTTGGTTGAATTAGTCCACAGAATCCCCATGGATTCTATGTAAGAACAGAATAAGTATTTTCATATCCTTTGCATAGGACGGTTTCAATCATAATTTCCCTAAGGAACTGGCTTTGTAAAACGAGCGAGAGGCTTTAGAAGCAACCAATGAGGATTTTGGTTGGGCCTGAGCGTCTGAAAACGCTATTTGAAGAAAGTTGGTGATTGCAGCATCACCTGGGGTGCCATCACCATGATGGACGCCATCCATGGTGTCATGGATAGGGACTGTGCCAGCCCTAGGCTGGTGGTGGACGGCGGCGGTCACACTTAGTCCAAGAATCAACCTTTGATTCATGCTTCATTTTGCTCGAGAGAATGGATGTCCGTGTGAAGTCTTTTGTAGGCGGATCATCATATCATGACTAGCTAGTGGTGGACAAGAACTCCCCATTCTCCTCCCTAAAAACCGAACTAGTTACGGGTCCGTCATCCAGAATGACATCCATGAGCCAAAAGAGCCCAACCCCTAACCACCTATTTCGCCCAACCTCACAGGCTACAGATAACCCCGAGAAACTCGATAACACCCCATAGACAACCGCCAGAGAAACCAGCGCCCTCTTCCACACCGCGTCCCAATGAAACCTGACCACGTGCAAGGATCGCTTGTTAGCACGTTGACCATAAGATAAAACCGAATATAAACCAACTCGTCCCCAAGAATAACACCATATCCATGGCACCCCAATTTGAGCCAACCCTAGCTCACAAGAGTAGGGACATTCTAATGACAAAAAAAGCCTAACCAAAATAATTACTCTACTAAAAAACAAAAACAAAAAAGAGCCATCATACTCCTCCTCCCTCCCCTTAAGTGCTTCGTCGGCAGCCCACCACCACAAGAGTGTCAAGACTCTCCCTTCGAGCTCGCCTCGCCCAAGAAACCCAGACCATACAGCGAGCCACGCCAAACTTCCGGCCTGTTGTCCAAGAAACTTATCAGAAATCACCATGTCCAGCCACCTCAGAGCGGAGGACCTCCACCCGTCTGTGTCCCTTAGTTTGGGAGCCCAAAACCACCGCTGCAATCTCTGTCCAGTGACCCACCATAGAGAAGCAATCAGCGCCATACGATCCATGGTATACGGCCGCCATGATCTGGCCACTAACCACCTGTTCCATACCCGGGCCACCACAGATCGCCGATCGCCAATTACCCACACCTGCGTCGCCACTTGAGAGGAGAGAAGAAACGTTCCCAGCCCAGACCGATGAAGAGAGGCCAAAGCCGAGAGCCCCCAGATCCCAGGAACCCGTCCGGCAACACCCGCCAATCGTCGATGAGGCAAGGAGCCACGATCAATGTGGAGGCGCCGCCGGACAGGCCGCATAGTCTCCTTTGCTTTTTCCAAACCCTAATTTAGTCGCCTGTTTTCTCGAAGCAAAATGAGAAGAGAGATCGTTCTAAAGTTCGCTTTTCTCACATCTGAAACTTAAATTGAGGCTAAAGCTGACTTTGCAAGTTCACCCTACCAGGTAATGAATGCCTGGCTCTGCCCCTGGCTGAGAGACAGACAGAGGTTTTATTTGTTTTTCTTTTTCTCCTGTTTGATTTGTTTGAATGAAGGTCTTCTTCACTGGACTGAGCTTTGTGGGCGACTTGGACTCCAATCTCAGCACCAGGTTCGAAATCGCATGTATTTCCCATCCATCTCGGTTTGTCTCACTTTTTCGCTCTTCTATATTAGTATTACAACCGTTGATGGCAAATATATATATATATATATATATATATATATATATATATATATATATATATATATATATATTTATTTATTTATTTATTCTCTGTTTTGAGTTTGATTTAGCATTTGATTGTTTCAATTATATACTCTATCAATTCTATCGATTTTGGTTTCGTTGACAATTTAGTTAAAAGATTGTGATTATCACAATAACTGGTTATGGGGTCTTATCTGGGTGTCATTTGAATGTAAAAATAAGCCTAAAGGATCTTTCTCATACTTCAGGAAAAGTCTATTGGGTATCATTGCATCTATAAACTTGAGGAAAGAACAATTAATCGTCAATACACCTCTCTCATCATAGACAGGTTGAATTCTCTTTGTGCTTGGAGCGAACACATCTCCGGTTTTGTTGGAAGAAGCTTCATCATTCAAAACCTTTTGGCTTGAATCATCATTCTTTATACACTGATAAAATTTAAGTCAGCCGAAAAGGAATGTTGTAGGAGTAATAGATGGGAAACTTGTTGGGGAAGAAACCCAAGATCACTGAAGTTGATTGAGCTATTCTCTCTCTCAAGACCCAGAGACGCAAACTTGCTCAGTACCAACAACAGCTTGAGGTTGTAATTGAAGCAGAAAAGCAAGCTGCAAGGGACTTGATTCGTGAAAAGAAAAAGGCACAAGAAGAATTATTAAGGCAAGTAGATACCTGGGTTATTAATGTTGAGCAACAATTGCAAGTTATTGAACTAACAAGCAAGCAGAAAGTTGTATTTGAGAGTTTGAAGACCGGTAATAATGCAATTAAAGCTATACAAAGTGAGATCAACCTTAAGGATGTTCAAAAGCTAATGGATGATACTGATGAAGCAAAAGCTTACCAAGATGAAATTAATGCAATCTTGGGGGAGAAATTATCTACAGAAGATGAAGAGGAAATTTTGGTAGAATTTGAGAAATTGGAAGCTCATATCACTATTCAAGATCTCCCTGAAGCACCTTCTTCAGTGCCATCCCTTCATGAGAAGTTAGACCTTCCAAATGTGCGAACCAAATGTTGAAACCTCTAAGCTCTCAACACAGAAATCTCAATATTTGGGAGTTCAAAGCTTATCTTATTGAATGAATGAAACTGTGGCTTTATACCAGCCTTACAAAACAGGAATGAAAAACAAAACAACCACGTTAATATGACCTAAAGATGTGGTGAATCTGTTAAGGAATAATTCAAACCTAAGCTAAACCCTGATATTCAGGACTTTATTAACAGAACAGCAACTAACACGATATTAAATGTGATAAGTCTATTTGACTTAGTCACCAAGAAACCTACAGCTCCAACATCCTCCCTTAAACTGACCTGCAAACTGAAGTCAGTTTACCACTGGTGCCACGCGAACTCCAAGCAGATCCCTCAATCTCAAGAACACCTCCAGCTTCAAGGGCTTAGTCGTAATGTCAGCAATTTGATCTTTCGAACCACAATAGACTAACTCAATAATCCCATCTTTTGTTAAGTCACAAAGAAAGTGAAATCTGATATCAATGTGTTTACTTCTACCATGCAAATCAGGATTCTTCGAAAGTTTAATAGCTGAGCTATTGTCACAAAAAACCACAGTGCACTTACTTTGTTCATGACCAAGTTTTCCGAGAACCCTACGCATCCACACTCCTTGACATGCACAGGAGGCAGCAGCTATGAACTCTGCCTCAGTGGTGGAGAGTGTGACCACCAGCTGTTTCTTCGAGGACCAAGCCACAGCACCTGAGCTTAATAAGAACGCATACCCCGACGTACTCTTTCGATCCTCAATGTCTCCTGCGTAGTCGCTATCCGAATAAGCCAGAAAATTCTTTTCTCCTCCTCTCTTATAAAGAATCCCTAATCCAACAGTGCCCTTTAAATATCGAAGGATTCTTTTCACTGCTTGTTGATGCAATACAGTTGGCCTCTCCATGAACCGGCTAATTAAGCTCACCACATACGCCAACTCTGGTCTGGTGGCAGTCAAATACATGAGACTGCCCACCATTTGCTTGTAAGCAGTAGCATCAACACTAGTACCACCTTCATCCTTCACAAGCTTGCACCCCGGCACAATTGGATTCATCATAGGATTACAACGCTCCATGCCAAATCTCTCCAACACTTCATTAGCATATTTCTTCTGACTTATGAAAATTCCCTCAGTGCTTTGCACCACTTCCACACCAAGAAAATATTTCATTTTTCCAAGATCAGACATATCGAACTCTTGCTTCATAGAGGCCTTGAATCTCTCAAACATTGCTTCATTGTTCCCTGTGAATATGAGATCGTCCACGTACAAACTGACCACAAGAAGTCCTCATTCTTCTTCTATTTTTATAAATTAAGTGTGCTCACAGAGACATCTTTCAAACCCCTCCTTGACAAAATAGGAGCTTGTTTGAGCCCGTATAGGGTCTTCTTCAGTCTATACACCTTGTCTTCTGCTCCCTTCTTCTCATAACCCCGAGGTTGCTCAACAAACACTGCTTCATTCAACTCACCGTGCATAAATGCACTCTTCACATCAAGTTGGTACACATTCCACCCTTTGTGAGCTGCAAGAGCGAGAATCATTCTAATAGTATCCCAATGAGCTACCGGAGCAAACACCTCGGTGTAATCTATTCCATACTGCTGAGTGTATCCCTTGGCCACAAGCTGAGCTTTACATTTATCAACCTCCCCATTCTCGTTCATCTTGGTTTTAAATATCCATTTCACCCCTATCTTTTTGGCTCCATCTGGTATTGTAGTTAACTCCGATGTCCCATTCTTCTCGATGGCTTTAATCTCCAAGTCCATTGATTCTCTCCATTTTTGGCATTTGACAGCTTCTTCAAAGGACATAGGATCACCAGATGAAGTAAACATCACAAGATTGTTCCCTTCCTCCTCAGACAGGCCCTCACCGCTTACGTAATCTTGCATCCATGGTGGCTCTCTTCTTATCCTCCCTTGAACAGGACTTGGAGAATTATCTTCAGTTGATTCATTTGATGAAGAACTAGTGGCTTCGTCTTCGACCTGCTCTTCTTCTTCACTGACCTCTTCTTCCTCATTCTCTCCTAATTCATCTTCATCTCCCCACTCAAGAACATCACGGTTAGCTTCTTCAATAGTTTTACCCCAATTCCATTTCTCGTCTTCCTCAAACACAACGTCCCTGCTTATAACAACTTTCTTCGACACAGGGTCATACAATCTATAAGCTTTAGATTCTTCACTTAAGCCTAAGAAAACACACCTGAAGCTTTTGTCATCAAGTTTTTGCCTTTTGTTGTCAGGAATATGCACATGACCAATGCAACCGAACAACCTTAAATGATCAACAGAAGGTTTGAAACCACACCATGCTTCCTCTGGAGTCATGTTTTTCACTGCTAGGGTAGGACATCGATTGAGGGTACAATTCTTTGGGAACTTGTTTCTCTGACAACATGCAACGTACCATGTTCATGATAGTTCGGTTTTTCCGCTTTGCAACCCCATTTTGTTGTGGGGTGTAGGCTGCAGTGAGTTGCCTACCAATGACATTTGAGCTGCAAAACTTGTTAAATTCCAATGAGGTGAACTCCCCACCTCTATCAGTACAAAGACAACATATAAAGTTCCCGGTTTCTTTCTCTACCAAACTCTTGAATTTTTTAAACACAACAAAAGCTTCTGACTTGGCATTCAAGAAATAAGTCCACACTTTTCTGCTATAATCATCTATAAAGGTGATTAGGTACCTCTTTTGGCTGTTGGACTTAGGTGTGATAGGACCACAAATGTCAGAGTGCATGAGCTGAAGCCTCTAAGATGCTCTCCACAAACTTTTCTTTGGGATGGATTCTCGATGTTGTTTGCCTACCATGCAGTCAGGGTACAGTTTCGAAGAAGCTTTGAGAGAAGGCAGGCCCTTCACCATTTTCTTGTAGGACAAGGCTCTCAAACCTTTGAAATTAAGATGCCCAAATCTCCGGTGTCATAGATGGGTTTTATCTTCAGATGCAATTTGAAAGCATGCAGGGGTTGGAGCTTGATCTTGAGTTAGCATCAAGGCAAGAAGAACAAACATCCTATTAGCAGACATTTGATTCTGCATGATTAATCCTCTTACAGGATGATATATCTTACACGCTCCATGTTGAATAAGAATGGCCAAGTTATTTCTTTCTTGCAACTGGCCGATACTTAGCAAATTATTTTTAAGCTCAGGAATATAGAACACTTCACTGATTACCTGATTTGCTCCATTAACTTGCAATATGATGCTTCCTTTCCCCATCACTGCCATCTTTGAGTTGTTGCCAAGCTTCACCACTTGTCTGAATGTCTCATCTAGGTTGAGAAACCATTGCTTATTACCACTCATATGGTTGCTACAGCCGGAGTCAAGGAACCATACTTCTTCTCTTTTGGAATTATGGAGCTCTACGTAAGCCATTAACAACATCTCATGTTCTTCATCAGGCTCAGCATAATTAGCACTTTTTTTCCCAACTAGGACACTCATATTGGAAGTTTACGTCCTAGCTTATGGCATTTGTAGCATTCCACAATCGCCTTGTTGAATGGCTGCCTCCCTCTGCCTCTTCCTCGACCTCGAGTTGTACCTCGACCTCTTCCTCTTCCTCCAAGTCTCTCTTCATAAGAAATCTTCAAGGCCTGCTCATCTCCTCCATCGTGACAGTTCATTCTCTGCTCATGAACTAATAAGCTGCTTTGTAATTCATCAATTGTCAACACATCCAAATCTTTGGACTCCTCCACCGAACATACAACTTAATCAAATCTTGAGGTCATTGATCTCAAGATCTTCTCAATGATCACAACCTGTCCCATCTTCTCTCCATGAGCTTTCATCTTGTTTGCAATTGTTAGTGTCCGAGCAAAGTACTCGTCCACCTTCTCTCCTTCTCTCATTTGAAGAACTTCAAATTCCCTTCTCAATGCCTGTAGCTGAGCCCTTTTCACTCTTGTTGTCCCCTGATACTTTTGCCTCATCGAATCCCATATGCTCTTTGAACTCTCCTTATCAAGGATTGTTTCCATGATAGTTCGATCTATGGCCTGAAAAAGGTAATTTTCACCTTTAGGTCTTTCAATCGTTGATCTTCAATTGTTTTCTTTTGTGCCTATGTTGCCTCAGCTCCATCTCCTATCGTAAGGACCAATATTCCTTCGAATGGAGAAAATTCTCCATGAGCATAGCCCAATGGTCATAGTGACCATCGAACTTAGGTATAGCAGGTTGCATAAAGCTGCCTCCTTCAGTTGCCATCTTTCTTTTACTCGTTCTCACTTTCTATTTTCTCTCTTTCTCTCTTGTTAGGAGACTGCAGTTCCTAACTACACTCGATCAGGCCCCTTTGTTGGGGCTTTGATACCACTTTGTTGAAACCTCTAAGCTCTAAACACATAAATCTCAATATTTGGGAGTTCAAAGCTTATCTTATTGAATGAATGAAACTGTGGCTTTATACCAGCCTTACAAAACAGGAATGAAAAACAAAACAACCACGTTAACCTGACCTAAAGACGTGGTGAATCTGTTAAGGAACAGTGTTCTAAAAAACGGCCGCCCAGGCCGCCTAGGCGCTGGGCGGCAGCAGACCGAGGAGATTAATGTATAATCGGAGGCCTTAGGCGGATGGATTTTAGGCGGCCGCCTAGGCGGCTTGGGCGTCCGCCTGGACGCTCTCGGCGGCTGGACGGTTTCCGCCTCCTTTTTTTTTTTTGCCGGACATCAGCCAAACCTAAACCCATTCGATCCCCAAACTAGAAAAATAACCCCCAGCCTCTGCTCTCCCCAAACGTCGGACCTCTACTTCCTTACCCAATCTGAACTCTACTCCATTTCCCTCTCCTCTTCCTCCTCTTCTGCATCTGACCACTTTGACTCCGACGTTTTGATCCCAAAATCAAGAGCTCCGTCTTCAACCAATCTGCCGCCAGCCTCAAATTATTGCTTCCTTGGAGGCTTGCCTCCTGTAAACTTGTGAATAGTACGAGACATTGATCTTTTTTCTTCTAAATCAGAAGCAGACTACTCGAGAGATGAGAGAGAGTTACGGAGTTGCAGAGAGAAAGGGGGAGAGAGCGGCTGAGTTTATGAATTAGGGGTTTAGAGAGAGAGAAAGTTGGACGGCTTGATTTATTTTGGATGATGGATTCATGGGCTTGGGCTTGCTCTTATATTCTTATTTAAAAATTATAACATGCCTTTATATATTTTTTAACTCTATATAAAGTTATAAACTCTTATTTATATTTCATATGTTATAAAAATAAATTAAAAAAAAGTAAAACCGCCTAGGCGCCGTCTAGGCACCCGCCTAGGCGCCTGGGCGCTAGTCCTCTAGCCACCGCCCGACTAGCGCCTAGCGATTTTTCGAACCTTGTTAAGGAATAATTCAAACCTAAGCTAAACCTTGATATTCAGGACTTTATTAACAGAACAGCAACTAACACGATATTAAATGTGATAAGTCTATTTGACTTAGTCACCAAGAAACCTACAGCTCCAACACCAAAGCACCAGTTTCTGCTAAGAGTAAAGTTATGGAGGACCCGGTGTTGGCTTGATGGATATAACTCATAACAGTTCAATTAGCTCGCCACTTCTCGAACTTTTATAAATTTCAAAACTTTTATAAAGTCATGGAGGAACCGCTGTTGGCTTGTTGGGAGCATGAAAACCATGCCAAAGACATTTAGCTCTTGCACAATCTCTGAGATGATGGAGGGATTCAGATGTACCAGGAGTCTAGGACAATAGTAGCAGAAAGGGTCCCTACTCATTTAGGTATTGTTACTGTTTAGGCTGTGTTAATGACAACACAACACCCCATGTATATTACAGTAATATAACCAGCCTCCATAATTTTTCATAATCCCAGTGCACGAAGATGTGTAAACCAGGAGACACTACTACAAAAGTGGGCTAAAGCATCTTTCTTTTATGCACCCATTAGATAATAGTGACAACCTTCCACACAAAGACAAATTTGGACGGGATGTATGTAAGACCCATTATTGTATGGGATTCATGGGCTCACCACGGTTATATAGTTAACCCACATCGCTCACTTATAAATTATAACAAATTACATATAAGTTATTGACAAAAGATGACTTAACAAATACATCCACTAAAGATTGAATTAAACATATAAGGACTAAATCTTACAAATAAGGACAATGTGCTCTCCACTTGCCACATGTCATGAGTTAATTTACTTTTTTATCCTTAACTACTTCTTTTGACTTCTAATCTCTTTACAAGGATTAAATTTTACAAATAAGGACAATCTACTCTCCACTTGCCACATGTCATGATTTAATTTATTTTTTTATCTTTAACTATTTTTTTTTTACTTTTAATCCCTTTATATTACTTTTTTTTTTAGAATAATCAATTTATGTTATTTGTTTTTTCTGAGAATAATTCATTTATGTTACTTTTTTTTTTCTGAGAACAATTTGTTTATGTTACTTTTTCTTTTTTTAAGAACAATCCGTTTATGTTACTCTTTTTTTTTTTTCTTTTTTTTTTTTTGAGAATAATCCATTTATGTTAAATTTTTTTCTTCTGAGAACAATCCGTTTATTTTACTTTTTTTTTTTCTTGAGAATAATCCCTTTATGTTACTTCACAAAACCTCACTCTCCTACTACTCTTATCTCATCGCCTAATCCTGTTACTGCACTCATACTCGTCCAGTTCTGCTACTGCACTCGTGATCGCCTAATCCTGCTACTGCACTCGTGATCGCCTAATCCTGCTACTGCACTCGCTGCATTCATTCTCGTCCAGTTCTGCTACTACTGCACTCGTGATCGCCTAATCATGCTACTGCACTCGTCCAATCCTGCTACTGCACTCGCTGCACTCATACTCGTCCAGTTCTGCTACTCGTGTTCTGCTACTGCACTCGTGATCGCCTAATCCTGCTACTGCACTCGTCCAATCCTGCTACTGCACTCATACTCGTCCAGTTCTGCTACTGCACTCGTAATCGCCTAATCCTGCTACTGCACTCGTCCAATCCTGCTACTGTACTCATACTCGTCCAGTTCTGCTACTGCACTCGTCATCATCTAATCCTGCTACTGCACTCGTCCAATCCTGCTACTGCACTCATACTTGTGCAGTTCTGCTACTCGTTTTCTGCTACTGCACTCGTCATCGCCTGATCCTGCTACTGCACTCGTCATCGCCTGATCCTGCTACTGCACTCGTCCAATCCTGCTACTGCACTCATACTCGTCCAGTTCTGCTACTACACTTGTACTCGTGTTCTGCTACTACACTCGTCCAATCCTGCTACTGCACTCGCTACACTCATACTCGTTCAGTTCTGCTACTACATTTGTTTCTTTTCTCCTTAACTCATCTAAAACTTCAAAGATTATGCTTGGGTGAAATATAAAATGATTGGATCAACGTAAATGTCAAGGTTTTCCTCGTTAGTTGCAATTGAGTTCATTAGATTACAGGTTAATATATTAGTTTTACTACTCTCTTCCAATTACGAGAAACTCTGAATGATAATCCCTAGGTAAGAATTTGACATATCATTGACAGTAGCAGGACCAGTATTAGGAGCAGTAGCAGTAGTAGTAGCAGGAGCAGGATTCTTTTTCTTCTTTATTGTTGAACGTGTCTTTGGTTCAATAGCAGCTTCATTTGCAATAGTAGTAGCAGGAGCAGTAGCCAATTTGAACCATAAACAATGAATATCATATCATTAACATAAACCATAAACTATAAAGTAGCAGATCAATTCAATTTGAACAGTAGCAGATCATATCTTTGAAAGCAGTCCGATCATATCATTGAACCAAATAACATATCATATCACTGAACAGTAGCAGATCATATCATTGACATAAACTATAAACCATATAGTAGCATATCAATTCAATTTGAGTAGTAACAAATCAATAATAGTGGCAGATCCAGCAACTGAAAAACATATCATTGACATAAACTATATAGTAGCATATCAATTCAATTTGAATAGTAGCAGATCCAAGAAAACAACAACTAGTCACCCATCTATTCCATCAACAATAGCAAAACCCATAATAACCTTTCATTATAAATATTCTACATGATCATCCATGCATCTAAAATTTAGAAGGCATATTCATCAAACCTGAGTACAAAACATCAGATTAAACGACAAAAAGTTAGAATCCAAACCATTTTACATATCTTCAACATTAAGAACTCGATTCAATGCACACTAGACAATACATCAAAATTGATAGTTTAAGATTTGAATATTAAAAAGAACGTGGGGTGGCTTCAGCATAAAAAAAAATTACTAATAATTTCAGACATCACCTGCCCCACTCATTTAAGCTCCTATCATATAAACAAATGATGATGACGACTATTACCCATCAAAAATAAATGGTGACAAAAACCCTGACCTCTGCTCTAATTAAAATAACAAAACAAAACCAGAAATCGGCGAAACAGACAAATCGGTTAGCAGATAGCAACAAGGAATTAATAAAATAAGCAGGAAGATTTTGACTTCTTCGTATTCCGGCATTGATACAGAGATATCTAACAGCGATAGATTCAGATCGAAATCGGAGTAAGAATTATGAATCGTTTCTCCTCCCTCTCCTTCTACACCCCTCCTCCCACCTCCTCGGCTGGTTCTCCGGCCGCCGCAGAACCCACCTCCGACCCACCTTCGAATTCACTATGATTCAAAGATGAAAACCTGCATTTTCGAGACCGTTTTAAATGTCGCTACTGATTTTTCATGAAATCGAAGCAAAAACCATGAACGAGATTCAAAATCTAACCAAACTTACCGATTGTTTTGCTGGAAATCAAGACGGAGAGTATGTTGACTTGATTTCTTGGGTTAGTTCTTCGTCGAATTTGACTTCTGCTACTGATTTGATACCATTTCGAAATTGTAGGGTTTCAGATTTGGGAACGATACTCTCTGCTACTGTTTTGCGGTTTCTGATTTGATAACCGGCCCGGGTATTGGGTATTTGATTCACTCAATGGCATGTGCGTAAATTTTTTATCAAATTGAGCATTTTGGTCATTTTGCATTAAAATTTGGAGTCAGACCTGCTTCATTTGGTTTTTGGGCCTGGGCTCCTGTCCTTATTTGTATAAATCTATTTGAAGGTGGGTTTTCTGTTTTTACATCTTTGGTCTGGTGCTACTGTGTAATTTTCTCATTATAAATTAAGTATTTTTTTCTCATGAAACCTTTGAGCACTTCTCGGAGTTGGGACATCCCTCATGGAATGAAGAATGCATTATTTATTATGTAATTTTTCAGCTGAATTTCAGAAAGTTCCAATTTTTAGATTCTATGTAACGACTGCTCATTCTTCTTTGATATTGATTTGACTCCAAGTTTCCTTCGATATTGCTTTGCACCAGAGTCCTTAGATTTTAGAGGGGTTTCTCATTAGTCCCCAAAACAATTTGCTTCACCATAAAGTCATAAAAATGGTTTCAGGGAAGCATCAGGGACAATTTCAACACAAACCCCGCTGAATTTTACTTGTAGACCGGGCTGGAGTAAGCTTGTCTAAAAATAATGTACTCTTGTGCCACAAATTATGTATACTAGGTTCTTCTATATCATCAACTCCACAGCCATAAACATAAGAAACCAACGCTATTTACCAGGCTGGGAAAATTTTTTTTTTTTGGTAAATAAACGAGTATATTAAACCAAAGAGGGGAGGGCAAAGCCCAGTACAACCAAAGCCAGAGGCAAAAAACTTACAAAAGCAAGGGAAACAAGCCATCCAAAAAGAAAGCAAAACAAACCAAAAAAGGAATCAAAGCAAGGACAAAAGCTAAGTAGTAGCTAAGTTCCACTTTTCAGCAATGGTTCTATTAGTACTTGTAGACTTAAACTTGATGGAAATGAGCCTGCATCTAATCGTGGTGATAATATGCTTGAAAACCACAGAGGGAACACATCTTTCACTCCTAAAGATGCGATTATTTCTCTCTTTCCAGATGAAGTAAACAGAAACCGAAAGGCCAAGCTTCTTGATGGTAGAAGAGAGAGATTTACCGCCCCACCGAGAAGAAGCCCAATCAACAAATAAAGGCCATGGAGGGTTCAGCCAAGGTACCCCACAAGAACAAAGAACTTTCTTCCAAATATACTGAGAGAAAGAGCAGGTAAAGAAAAGATGATTGATATTCTCAGGAAACAAACCACAAAGGCTGGGAAAATTGGAATAATGAAAGACACAAACATTATGTCCAGTCATGCTTAATCCGATCACAATGCACACAAAATCTCTAAATATCAAGGGTTTTCTGAACTATATTATCTGTCCCATGAGCATACGAACAAGGTCTGATAGAATTGGTACTTTCTGGTACACCCGTTAAAAGAAAAGATTACATCCAGTCAGCTCCAATGGTTTGAACCTTCTCTCTTGCATCACATCATGTCCTCTGCAGTACAAACATTATTAGCATGAGCGGACTGAAACTGAGGAAGTAGAAAAGCCCAATTTTTTTTTTTTCACCAGGAAGACCGACTCAATTACCTGCTGCATTGGAAGGTATAATTTAAATTCAGGAGGAAGTTCCTCTTCAGAGTACAGGCGGTCAGAGAAATATATCCTCCTCAGGCGACAATTTGCATGAACCTGAACTCGCAAAGTCTCCACATAGTTTGTTCCATAGGCTCTCCTGGTAAAATCAGCCAGATTAAACTGAATTTGATTCCATCCCTCATCCATCCTCAGTGGCATGGTGCAGATATACGGCTTCACTCGAGTGACAGCCTACAAAAGATAAATAAATAAGTACCCACTTGTATTTTATTCCCTTTAATATTTCCAGAGCAGCATATAATCAATTTGATGCAGAGCATTATGAGACACTTTTGTTATAATTCCAAACACAAGGATTGGTCAAAGAACACAACTTTACCAAAATTAGTTGTACTTGAATTGTATTCAACCAGTATAATCATAAAACATGCAGATTTCACCAAATCTCCCAATAGTCCAAAAGTTGTGTATACCATTCACAGAAGAATATATAACAGCACCATGTTCAGACATTAAATCAAAGAAAACAGATAACAGATTACCATACACTATTCCTAAGAAACATTCTACAAGAGTGATCAATGGGTTAGAATCGTGCACTGCTCATAATAAAAGCAAACTTTCACCAAATAGGTTTCAAGTTTCTTTTGTTCTACTTCTTGAGTAATATAGACAGCAGCCATCATTGGTTACCAGAATATTACTTGAAATACCAAAAGAAGAGGCAAAAAAAAAAAAGGCCATGTCAATGATCAACATCAATAAACAGGGGCAAACTTACACACTTGAAAATTAGAAGCTCGAAAACGTCGCCGGACATTCTTATCATCCAGAACTTGAATCTCAAATGTGAAATATTTCTTCAGATTCTTCACAATCATAACAAGGAACGGCAGTTTTATACTCAGTGTTGCTGATGGATCTGCAGGGCAAGTAATGTATGTGGACTGGATATTTGATCCAACAATTTCAAGGACATTGGATTGTATGTCTTCATCCTGTGGTCTCTTTATATGGCCATTGACAACTGCTTGACATGAAATCAAACACATAAGAAATTTCAACTAGGCACAAACATCTTAAAGACATCAGCATATACGGCAAAGATATGAAGTAGAAAATTATTTGTTTTCACACTAGCACCAGATTTTGTTGTAGTTTATGATAGAAGGGAAGTAATGTTCGATAGTCAGATATAAAATCAAGTCTACTAACTCTCCAAATTGTGCACCTCATTATTTCAGATTCCACAAAGCTCAGACCAAGCAGGAAAAACAAGAAAAAGAAGCTAAGGAGCTCTGCTTCTTCAGTCCAGACCATAATCGGGAGACAAGAACAACAATAAAAAGTACTTGAAATTTAAGAAAGCATATGATAAGTTGATTAATAGGTTGTCCGGACTCACCTTCTTTATCCCATATCTGCAAAGGTTTGCTCCTAATTATCCAGAAAAAAAATGCAGAGCTTAAGCATCATAATTACAACAAGTATGACCAATCAAAACTGAAAAGACAAGAGCGGCATACCCAAGGCTGTATAGAATGGACAGAAACCCAGATTGGAATGTGTTCTTGAACATCTTTTACTTGCTTCTAAGTCAAGCTGCAATCAAAACCCATTTACACAATGAACCATTTGTATTTGTATGATGAAAAAAGGTAAAGGAAACAAGAGTAACAAGGTAAAGGCAGAAACGCTGGTTTGGCTCCATGGGATCCAAGTTGGGTTTACATATCATCTAAGATCCGAATTTACTTACCCGAAAAAGACTACTCCTTTGCACCGCAACGGCGATTGCAAAGCCGAAGCCCCTCAAAGCCCTAACCCCCAAATTCTCTCTCTGTGGAACACCCTTTTCTTTTTGTTGGCCAATTACTCCTTATTTCTTTGCCAAAAAATAAAAATATAACTCCTTACAGTATTTTACGACTAAAAAGCTGTATCACAATCTTTTACTTATTTTATTCATTTATAAATAGGGGTGTGTCTGGAGTACGCCGAGCGTAGAGCCTTGTGGGCCCAATACGCGTGGATGACTCCTGTCTACATAATTTGAATACGGAGATAATCAACATTATAGTAAAAAAGATAGACGTTGCTGTAAAAACGTAAGGGTAGTAACGTAACAGGCAGAGGGTAAAAGCCTGGTTAAAGTTCTGGTAAAGGAGAAGCAGCCTCGATAGACCATGAGGCACGGCGACGTTATGTTCTCCCTTTGTGGGGACATCGATCCTTGCAGACACATTTGCAGCAAGTATATGTGATCTCCTTACTTTAGCGATATCAGTAAATGCGTCATGCATCGATTCTGCTCCGCACTTCAATGTCGGACTGTGCAGTTTGGGGATCAAGATGAGACAAAGTGGGGACAGACCATGACAATTCCTGTTGAACATTAGTGTTCTTATCTCCCTCTAACGACGGGAATACGGTCTCATCAAAGTGACAATCCGCAAATCTAGCAGTAAAGAGATCGCATGTCAAGGGTTCTATATAGCAGATAATGGTTGGAGAATCATATCCCACATAAATGCGTAAACGTCTCTGAGGACCCATCTTAGTACGTTGTGGCGGCTTAATTGGCACATAAACTGCACACCCAAAAATGCGTAAGTGTGAAACATCAAGTTCATACTCAGTCACCATCTGGTATGCAGAAAAGGGTTGAGTGGGGCAGTGGGCCTCAGATGAATAAGCACAGCTGCATGCAATTAATATTGCATAGCCCCAAGATGAGACAAAGTGGGGACAGACCATGACAATTCCTGTAATTCCTGTTGAACATTAGTGTTCTTATCTCCCTCTAACGACGGGAATACGGTCTCATCAAAGTGACAATCCGCAAATCTAGCAGTAAAGAGATCGCATGTCAAGGGTTCTATATAGCGGATAATGGTTGGAGAATCATATCCCACATAAATGCGTAAACGTCTCTGAGGACCCATCTTAGTACGCTGTGGCGGCTTAATTGGCACATAAACTGCACACCCAAAAATGCATAAGTGTGAAACATCAAATTCATACTCAGTCACCATCTGGTATGCAGAAAAGGGTTGAGTGGGGCAGTGGGCCTCAGATGAATAAGCACAGCTGCATGCAATTAATATTGCATAGCTCCAAGCAGAAACAGGGAGATTGGTGCGCATAACCAATGCCCTAGCAACCATTTGAAATCTTTTAATGATAGCTTCTGCGAGACCATTTCGGCGATGAACATGAGGAACAAGATGTTCAACTTCAATCCCAATGAACATGCAATAATCATCAGAAGTTTTTAATGTAAACTCCCTAGCATTGTCAAAACGTATTGACTTAATAGGATGATCTAGGTGGTGGGGCTGAAGCTTTATAATTTGGACTAGGAGTTTAGCAAAAGCAGCATTTCTAGTGGATAAGAGCATGACATGTGACCAGTGTGTTGATGCATCAACCAACACCATAAAATATCTAAATTATCTGCAAGGTGGTTTAATAGGTCCACAGATATCACCTTGGATTCTTTGTAAGAATGGAATATTTTCCTTAGTGTCTTTTGCATAGGATGGTCTCGATCATAATTTAGCTAAAGAACAGGCTTTGTAGAACGAAAAGTGGGCATAAGAAGCAACCAATGAGGATTTTGGTTGAGCCACAAAGTCGCAATTGACTTGAGAAGTAGAAAGAGGAGTCAAGGCAGCAATATTGGTGTCAATGTCATGCTTATGCCACAGGGGGTAGGAGGCGCCGGCGTTAGCCGGCCGGTGATGGACAGCGGCAGAGCCATGTGGCCTGGCAACGGTCCCTTTATCTCCTTAAATCATTTTGAATTCTTACTTCTCTTCATTCTGAAGAAAGGATGTCCATATGAAGTCTTTAATATGCGGGTCATCATGTCACGACCGGGTTGTCCCAAATGGTCATGCCAAAGCCTATATGTGTCAGAATCTCAAAGATCATCCCTTATGACGTTGTTGGATTCAATTACTCGAATAATGGTTACATATAACCCACTAGAGTGAGACATAAGTTTCTCTAATACTCGTTTTCATCCGTAGTCATTAGAGGTAATGCGAAGGAACTCTTCTCCATTCTCACAATGTGTTTCCACATGAAAACCATTGGCTCTAATATCTTTAATCAAAAGGGTTCTTCTGTGGCCCTAGCAGCGTAGAGAGCTTCGATGACATTAATGATTGTGCCATTTGGCAACAAGAATGGAGTTGGTCCTCGAGAATGAATCAATTTAGATGACTCTACCATTACTACACCATAAACTTTCATTCATAGCGCTCAAAAAACGCTATGTCTGCCCGAGCTATAATAGATCCAGGATCTGTCATAGCGTTTCTGCAAACGCTATAGAAAATTCAACATCTATAGCGTTTTGGAAGCGCTATTGTATAGGCTTCAATAGCACTTCACAACCGCTATTGTTAGATTTTCCATAGCATTTAGTCAATTGCTATGCTTAAATAATCCATAGCGTTTGGTTAAATGCTATTGTTCATTATCTAATAGCATTCCAGTGGTGTTACCGTCTTGTACTTTTCACATTAATGTTTACAATACACTGACTATAACATGAAAATACAATAATCAATCCTCAAACTTTGATCGTAAGTGCATAATTTTCATTAATAATCTAAAAACAATCAAAACACAATGTGGAATTCATAAAATTACACACCTATTGCATTGTCTCAGCCAACAAGTTTTCCTACCTTGTGTACTATTGATACAAAGCTTAATAAAATAAAAAATAAAACTACTATGTTACTTCTCTAAAGCAGATCCAAAACTTTTGATGTTGAGTCACTTCGCCACTTATCTGGGAGTGAATTTAAAGGTAATTAGATCTCCTCATTCTGGACCACCATGAATCCTTCAGGTTATATGTTCCCATTGCAGTGACAGAAATTCCCTGTTCAATTGTAGACAAAGCATAAATAAATCATTATATTCATGGAGGTTACCAGACCAGACAAACAAATGTACAATCTAACCATCCACCACAATCATAAAAGGAAGAGTATCCCTTACATTATCAAAGATACTACATTCGGACAGGGTGCAAGTTCTTGCATCCAAATTATAATGTTCGAAGAAATAATGAAAATGAGAAACTATTAAAGCTTTTGAGGAGAAGAGCACCAAAACACAATTTAGATAGCTTCATGCACCTGTATGTTGCGCTGAATCTTGTTGCGCCAATTGAAATTACATCTTCAAATAAGTATATTCTGTTCATTAGCTCCCTGTGTAACAACCAACCAGCAATACAGTAAGTATATCATGTGTATTGGTGAAACACCATAATTAAGTAATTGATGAATGGAAACAAGACACAGCCCACAATTGACAATATAAACTAATAATTACCAAAGGCTCATCTCTCTACTATCTCTCTTATGTTCTCCACTTTCTCCTGTTTAATTACAACAAATAAAACATAACAAAAATCAAAGATGTCATAAGCAGACCCTAAGAATTATATCCAACATAAAGTGTCAATTGTGTGAAACGCTTGGGTACCTAAACTCATTCAACAAAGTTTCAAGATTACCATTGCCTCCCTGGTCATAAAGCACTATAATTCAAAATCTTCAAACAAAAATGTGAACTTCTTCATGGGATATTGAATAAAAGAACTAAATTAAAAGCTTGACCTGATTGCTTGACAACCTGAGCAGCTACTAGGTCTCCACTCATTTTGGGATCAATACTGGCATTGTAATACATGTTTAAGATAAAAACAACACCAATAAATCAAAAAGGTCAACTTGAGCTTTACCAATTACAGTAGAGGAACAGAGGTGGTTTCTTATATCTTGAGCTATATATACGAAAAGAAACTAATAATACCAGGGTATGAACTTCAACCACAAAGAGCCAATAGAAAAAAAAAAAAAAAATATATATATATATATATATATATATATATATATACATATACATATCAGAAAATAGACAAAATTAGAGGTACAATGAAAAGTACCATAGGACAAACCAAGATTCCCCAACCTGTTATACATATCAGAAAATAGACAAAATTAGAGCTACAATGAAAAGTACCATAGGACAAACCAAGATTCCCCAACCTGTGAAAGATTCTGCTATGGGTCGTCCAAGAGTACCAACTTTTCACAAGAACTTATATTGTTTATAGTTACCCATTCTAAATCAACTTGTTAGGAATAAAGATTCAGCTCAAAAAGCTTAATAATAGTATTGGTATAACACAGTGAGTCATATTCCAGAAGCAATGATCAATTATCAATATGAGCAATTGTAATGAAAGGAAGAGGCTCAAGGGTGAAGTACCTATGCACCATCATCAAGAACGAAAACCATACCATAATCAAAGGGAGACATAGTACCACCATTTGTATTCAACTTCAGATCTGCAAATTGTTGTCAGATAAAACAAGTAATTAACTAAAAGCATCAATCATGGAAACATTACGAATGAAAAATCGATATCCAAGTACATGTAATAGTCTTATTCTTCAGTTTCATCTATTTTAACCATATTTAATAAAGTTTCATTGAAGAGAAATACATCTTTTTTCAGTTTTGAGTCATCAAAGATTGAAATAGAAAGAAGAAAATGGATAGAGAGACAGAACCGATTTTGATGCAGGTGACGTGAAGGTCACACGCTTGAGAACGATGCCTATGGTGCCTCTGCCCAACCCACTCAACACCCATCTCTTGTCACCAAAATGGACGAGATTGCAAAAATTAGAAATGGCCCTAAATCTATTTCTGAACCAACAACCCAAAATTCAACAAAACAAAAATCCCAAACAAGAGAGTCCAAAAACTTACTATTTTGAAACTCAATCGAAAAAAAGTAATTGAAATACTGTGAGGCAGACGCGGTGGCAGAGGTGGGGCAACAAGGGGCGGCGGAGGAGTTCGCAGCCGTCAAATTCATGAAGATCATGGTGGCGATGATTGTAAATCCGGTCAAGCGGACAGAGGGGGTCGAAGCAGGGATCCTGGTGGGTGGCTCAGCTGTTGTAGCGAGACCTGCGGTTATAGAAAAGCTCTGATGCGCTCGTCGTGCACACTCACAAAAATCCTTGCGCCTCTGAACGATTCTGATTCAGATGAATTTATAGTATATTTGGATTTACGTAGAAAAAATGAGGAAATGAAACAGAAGACGAAGAAGGTACGCCGTACTCGAATCTGGGAAAGAGATGAACGAAGAGAGTTGCTGGGATTTTCTGTTGAGAAAGAGAGAGAGAGAGTATTTTTTCTTTGTTTCGAGGCGATAAGTTTTACTTTGATTGACTATCAACTTCAATTTAAAATTTTAACTCCGCGCTCCTTTTATTTTTGGCTGCCCGCTCACAATTTCCGTGTATGGGTATCATTTAATGGCGTTTACATTCATTTAATAGCGTTTAAAAATTGTAAACGCTATTGAAATATTATAAACTTACGATTGATAGCATTTCCAGAAAAAACGCTATTGTGATATGCTATGAATGACACCTTTTTTTGTAGTGCATTGTAGTCACTGAAGATTGAGTAAGTATCATCTCAAGGAATAATTGCCTATGTGAAGCACAATGTGCGTAGTAGCACTATTCGTTAGGCATTCTAGCTCTCCAAAAAACATACCTAAAAACAAAAAGGTTTGAAATTCTAATATGTCCAAGACATTCAATAAAATAAATCGATATTTTATTAATAATAGCCAATGATTACATCAATCTAATCCAAAATAATAAAATCAAACTTAGACAAATAGTAATTACTCAATCCTTTCAGTAACTCCAATTTAGTAGTGACCAGGTAAGATAAGGTGAGATTTTGGCGGAGCAATGCTCACTTGTGAAACCGTTCTCTCATATCAAACATTTCCTAGACATCACAATTAATTAGATGGACCTAGTCGAGAAAGAGTTAAAACTATTGTCATTTATTGATTTAAGGCTAATGCCATTACATAAAATTCGTGGAAAAATAAAGACTATTCAATCAAAATTTGCGGCATCCATGTGCTTGTCTTCGCCAGATTTGAAGTTTGCAATTATGAGATTGACGTCATTGTCATCTCCATCTTCTCCTTCAGTTGCGAGATAGGCTTCTTGCTCTCTCAAGTCTCTATATGCCTTGTATTGTGCAGCTAACTTGTTGCTCGCAGTGCATTGTTTAAACCCATGCTCACTGAATCCACATCTATGACATACGTCATTGTGGTTGCCTCCCTTTAATTGAGGTGCAGCTTGTGCACGTGGGTGATTTTGGCGTCCTTATTGGACGTGGGTGATTTTGGCGTCCTTATTGGACGTTGGTGCCTCCCCTATGGCCGGTGGCATTGCCACCACAGCCGGAGGTGCCGTGCCCCCCTCTCACACATTGGCTTGTGTTGCCATGTGTCCCCGCCTCATTTTGGCGGTTACCTTCGTTTGTAGGGCAGTTATATAGACCCACACGTCCATTTTGTTGTCCCTTAACTTTAGAGTTCCACTCCTTTTGCCCTCCTTTGGGTGCATTATAATTCACCTCATGAACACTCTTAATTCCAACGGGCCTTGAATTATAATTTTTCACTAGTATGTTATCGTGTTTCTCAGCCACAGACATAACATTGATTAGCTGATCAAACCTTGTGATCCGTCCAGCATTGTACACACCTCTGTATTGCTTACATACCAAGAGTGTTGAGACGGGGAATGTAGAGAGTTTTCTCAATTAACTCATCTTCTATGAGATTTACTCCACAAAAATCCAACATACTTGATGCGCAGAGCCTCTAAATTATATTCAGAAACAAACTTGAAGTCAGAGAAGCGTAGATCATTCCACTTCACCTTCAAGTCAGGGAGGAGAGAATCTTGGACATTACAAAAGCGCTCTTCTAGTGCAAACATCGAGCTCTCAGATCCTTGATCGACATGTATTCCCATCAGAGGGATTCATCCATGTGACGTCACATCAAGATGAGAGCTTGAGCCTTCCTGCTTGGCGTTGGCTCGAGTATAACATCCGGATTCAGTGCTTGAATGATGGGCAAGATCCTTTTTGCAGTGAGATGGTTCTCAACATCGGTTACCCAACTATGGTTACCTATGCCTCAAGAGTCAAGCTTAGGAAAGTCGAGCTTTTGTGCATTATCATTCGACATCTGAAAACAAAAGGAGAATAAATTAGTTTCGGAGTAAAAACTTCAACGACAACTAAAATAAGATTTCCAAGCCTCTTTGCTACCAAGAAATCGATTTCCAAGCCTCTTTGCTACCAAGAAATCGATTTCCAAGAAGTTTGGACTAGTCCGAAACAATGATGTTTGAATGGTCAATTTCGATGCTCACGAACACTCTTAGTTCGTAGCTTACGAACGCTCTTAGTTTGTATTTTGGCGTGAACTCCCCACGATTCCACTTTTATGAATTGAACCCACGTTATAAGAAAGATGGGATGATGAAGAAGAGATTTTGGAAGTCCCCGAGAAAGAAAACAACAAGAATTTAAATAAAGCTGGAATTTTTATAAAAACTTACTTGTTGTTCGAAGCTTGAAATCTGAATCACGCGCGTGTTGGAGTAGGCGTGAAGATGCTTGTTGAAGCGAGGCTAACGGGATTGTGAGGCGAGGCAAACCGAGGTGAGGCTAGTAGCAAGGCTAATGGCGAGGCCAACCGGTGGAGGGTTTAATTTCTTGAGTTTTCGGCTTTTGATTTCAGGGTTAGGGCTCATGCTGATAATGTGTTTAAGAATGAAGGTTGTAGAGAAGATTGTAGGGAGAAATTGATGTGTCTTTCATTGATAATAGGAGCCCTATATATAGGGATTATCTTGAAGTACAAGGATTGCTATTCTAACTAGAACTAGGAATCTAGAATATTCTCTTCTATTACAACTACAGAAAGTAATCTTAGTTTGACAAGGCACACTAAAGTCAATTATCCTTCAATACTGCTTAAAAAGTCTGAATTTTTTTTTTTTTTTGAATGTGTTGCCATAAATTTACAAGCAGTAAAAGTTTTGCTTACTGAGATGCTGCATATTAAACATAGGGCAGACAGAGGATACATGCATTACCCAGCTTTCTAAGTATAATTCAGGGCTTAATGATCAATTGCCATTTGGATGCTGTTGTTATGTAGATTCTCCCTTTATATGTTGATCATTCTAGAAGACATGATGTCATAGAGTATGCAGGAGTCCAGAACCATTCCTGGTTGAGGCTAACTTCCGATGGCGGAAAGTTGCCATGTGTGCTGTCATAACTATACAGACCATGTAAAAAGAAGAAGAAGATTCAAGACAGGAAAAACAGAGTATGATACATTCCGAGCTAATAAAGTTTTCCGCATGATCCTAAACTCAAATCTGTAGGGGGAACAGGTACAATGGACTCTGGCAATAGATCAGTATAATCTTATTGACCTAACCATGTAGAACAACAAGACACTGCTCCAAAACCTAAAAGAAAATTCATATCGAATTAGGCCTCACAGGGGAGACGACTAGGTGAGAAACTTTGTGGCTTTAGATTATATGATTTATATCTCAATGTCATTTGAAAATCTAAAATGCACACGTGATTATATTTGAGGATTCAAATACAAGCGGACAAGCCCGTGCTTGGATGTCAAAATGTTGTTTAACTCTAACATCATTGCGTTTAGCAGTTTAATGCAATGCATTTCCTTCTCTCAAAAAAAAAAAAAAAAAAAACTCTAACATCATTGTACAAAAGCAATTCCTAATTTTCAAGAATTTAAGAGAATTGTGTATCTGGAAAGCACTGGAGCGCAGAGCAACTGCAATGACCAATTTTTCAAGAGAGTTGAGATGGCCAAACCACTTGGCACCGTCGATGGTCTCACAAATCAGAAGGTAGATCTTGAGACAAGTGAGAGTACTGGGCAGCAGCCACTCCTCAGATTCTGCGTACTCTTTGCATTGCAGTTCTGAGATAAAGAAGAAAGCTTTAAATAAATTTTGAAAATAGGGCTTGGACATGGGCTGCACCAAACCGTGCAACATCTGGTTTATTAGTTTTCTTATGAAACCAAATAAGTCCAACTATAGGACTTAAAAGGTTTTCGATGATATCTGGTGTAGTTGAAACTGATAACAACGCAGGTACAGGTTTAGGATACATTCCCATGAATGTTGTGCATATTCATAGCTCTGCTTTGAGTTTTCCAAAACAGTGCCATACATGATACATTCTCTTCAGATTTCTAGTTGTAATTAGCTGGAACTGTCCGGAAACTTGAGTAAAACTCTGTTGTACGTGCGCATAAGAATGCATAAGTTCGTACAAAATTGTTGAAAATGTTCCACTAATGATGGAAAAATTGATTAACAAGCACTAGAAACAACAGTCCAGGTAGTGTCTCTCTATAGCCAATAGAAAGATACTACAAACAGGAAACTGCCTCTTCATGCTACTTCTATGTCTGCTCCTCGGAAGTTGAAGCCTTTGACCTACAGACTCCCACCATCTCAATGCAAATAGTTTCTTAGCTACTTAATTAAGAGGCCACAGGTAAATAATTGAGATGACACAAACAACATAGACACCTCTGGTGACCCTCCATATCAGCTGACATGCTGCATGTAAAGAACAGAGAAGAAGCTCAAATCAATTGGCGTTGCAATGCTTTTATTTTTTGTTTTATAGGTAAGAAATACACAACAGTTGATTGACTTGGAAGCTGAAAAGAATCTTACAGTCTCAGGGGAGTTGTAGTCAATGAAGGTGCAACACAGTTATCTTTTGCACGCCCATACACAGCACCTAGATTTCAGTTGATGAGTTCATAGCTCCTGAGATAATAGAGAAGTGCCACAAGCTTTCACTCTTCAATTTCAGATTATTTAAAAAAAAAAATGATCACTTCAGATCTATAGAAGTAAAACACCTTCAGACCATCAGAGGCAAGCTGGCGGCATTGCATAACATCCGGAGAGCTCAAGAAACACTAGAAGCTTTGATTAGAAGAGGTTCCAGAGGTTGGCACATGCAAATGGAAAATAGAAATTCAATACTAGTACCCACTTTATCTATCTGCAGTCGATATTAGGAAGGATTAGTATACAAATCTCAAAACTTATATGATGGAATAGAGGACACTGCAAAGTATAAGATACTAATCCGATGGCTCTTAAATAATGGCATTCATACATCCAAATGATTGTAGAAAAGCTCTGAAATCGAATATGTTTCCTTGTCAATCAGCCATGAGAACTTTCTTAGCTGCCAACAATTAATTTCAGTACAAACATAAAGATGCCCAATATATGGATGACAATGACAAGGAAGCGGTAGAGGTTGCAGACCGATTGAACTAGAATGCGATTATTTATTAATCTTTAAGACAATGTCCAATTTATAAAAATAAAAAATTGGTCATGAATTAATCAGTACTCTAAATACAAGCATTGAACAAAACTTTCAATTGAGTAAAATGGAAGGGAAAGGATCTTACAGGCCAGTAAGGACAGTTCTTATCAATCAAAATGCAACACTATTTGGTCATGTGTTGTCTGTTGCCATGGACACCAAGTTTCTTTGCTGATTACTGTAATTCTACTGGTATAATAGAGGAGCAACGACATTTTGAGGTAATTAATTATCCATTTTCATATACTAAGAGTATGGAAGCAAAGCACCACAAGGAAGTACAATTACCTTCAGTGGCGGCACTGCAACTGAGTATTATCAGGACATCGCACATCATAATTCACCTTTCTCTTTCCATCTTTTCCACAATGTAGCTAAGGCTAAGGATCAAATGGAACATAGAGATAAGCAATGACCTTCGTTAAGACCATTTAATTCTTCAATTCCTCATTCTAAACAAAAGTAAAAATACCTTTAGTGGTAGTGTCACATTCAATCGTAAATTTGTAACATATACACTGGCAAAACAAAAAAGAATCATTATTATCAGCCTGAAGCAGTGGTCAGAAGAGAATCCAGAAGTTACCTGCAAAAAGAAAGTAGACTCGAGATTAGTAATGATATTAATGATTGAGTAAAATATAAATGTACACTCAATTGCTCATTTTACTTTCTGGTTCCACATTGTGTGGTATACTATTTATAGTTTTTCAATGAGGAAATGGAAGACACACTACTGTGGTCTCCAGTTCAAACATTTTTGTAGAAATTCAATATACACCCCATGATGCGTTACAATGAAAAATATCAAAAGATGCTTAGATTGATGTAGTAGCTGTTGAAGTTAATGCTGAATTTCTTATTGACCTTATGCTAGTTAGTTAACTTGAGTAATAACTTTTTGAGGTACTTAATATTTACCGCGGCTTATCACATTGAAAAAGCAGTAGAGTTTACAGAAAAGCACCTGAGTGCTAAAACCAAATATGATCTTGCACATCATATATGTGTTGGGCCAATCCCCCTCCCTTGGCTCTCTCCCTCCCTCTCTCCAGTTTCACTCAGGCAGTATTGTATTTGCAAAGACCATCTCAGTTATTATACAAGACAAAGAAAGTGACATGGGTATGTAGGCAATCATCGGAGCCAAGTATCCTGTCATCTAAAATATAAAGTTACCACTCACAGCTGGTTACTGAGATGAGGGCTCCAAGAGTTAAAATTTCAGTTACTGATGCAGTATGTAAGGAATAGATAATATAACGGATATATTAGCTAGCTTTTCTAAAGTATAAAGGCCCAAGTGTAAAGACCAATTAGACGCAGAATGCTGTTTCTTTTTTAAACAATGTTTAATTTTCTTTGACATGAATTAATCAGCACTCTAAATATATGCATTTAACAAAACTTATCAATAGATTGATTTGGAACGGAAAGGATTTTACGGGACAGTAAGGGCAGCTCTTATCATTCAAGGTGTTTGGTCACGTGTTCTCTTTTGCCATAGAGACCATTTTTCCCCCTTTTTTCTGTCCTGATTAATATAATGCTCCCCTGATATAATAGAGAAGAGCCACAACCTTTTGAGGTCATTAATTCTTCATTTTCAGATTCAGTCCTTAAATACTTCAAAAGTATGAAATTAAAGCACCAAAAGGAAGTAAAGATACCATTAGTAGAAGCACTGCAACCGGGACTATTAGGACAATGCAAATCTTGACGATGTTGGGGATGAGAGCAGTCTTAATTAATTAACCTCTCTCTTTCCCTCTCTGAGAAGGTGATTCTCCAGGAGGTCCAATAGTTGAAAGCCTCAAAAATATTTTCTTACTTTCGGCCAGCTTGTTAATATATAATAGGCAACAAAGAGAATACATTAGCCAGCTTGTTAATATATAATTCAGGGCCTAAGGATCAACAGGCATTACAATATGGTTAAGGAAACATAAATGACTATATCTCGATGTTATGTGAAACTTTAAACCGCAGATGTGATTTTGATAGACTATAAGGATTGCAATATCATTTATTGAATGATTAGCTCTCCTGATTATGGACCCGAGCTAAAAAATTATAGGTTCTAAGTTTCATCATACAGCATTACAGCTTTATAGAGTACTACAATGTTAAATAAGTAGAATTATATTGAAGAAGAAATACCTGACAGATTATTAAATGATTATGATAACTATGTCAAGACATCGCAAGCGCGTCATATCCATATTGACAAATGTCAGTGTCAGCAATCTTGGGACAATCTGCCACTTGCTCTGTTACGACTTAGGAGACCTCTTCAAATTCTGCAAATTGTTTGCAACAAAGTCTTTTATTGCAAGAACTGATTTCAAGTATTAGGAGATGTTTTCACTTTTGACAGGTCTCATAACTGGTTACTGAGGTAGGGGTCCAACAGCTACAAGTATTATGAGATGCTGCATGTAAAGAACGGAAAGTAACAGGATACATGCCAAGAGAAGCTGCTGTTTTTTCTGCAGTTTTCTTCGCCTCAAATACACTTGAGCTTTCAAGTAAAGGAGATCCATGAACAGAGCTACATAAAAATAAAAGAAAGGAATCAGAGCCACACAAATATGTTTGATTTCTCAGCAAACCCACTTGTCAGTTCATAGCTTTAAAACACAAATCTCCAGATGTTCATAGCTTTAAAACACAAATCTCCAGGTGTAAATACCTTTGCTGACTTCTTCAGCTTCAGCAATGGGATGACAACAGAAACCTGATCTACTAGTATTACATCAAATGAAGGCCACATGACTAGCACGCAAAGGGCAACATAGAGGCACCACAGATATGCATACAAAGCATGAAGATGATAGAATACATGTCGGGGTACGAAAACACCATACACAGTAACAGTAAAGGAACCTGGAGAACCAAATGACATTAAAAAATAAACCATGCACTAACTGAGCAAAATAATCAAACTGATATTTTAGTCCTGCACATTACCAAATAGCCAAAAGGAAGCTCAAAGCAAATTTCATTTTCCGACCCGAAAGCCTAACATCCATATCCCTCAAATCCTATTTAAGGTTTCTAATTCCATCCATATTTTTAGAAGATGTTGACATCTTTCAGAGTTTACTATGACTTCTTTTCTCCTAGAAAAAAAAAAAAAAGGATATATAAGCTTTTCTTTTGTTGCATTTGTAAACTGGGTCATCATGTAAACCTTTGATTGAACTCTGACTTATGATCACTACCCCATTTTGCAATTTTATGAGCAACAAACAAACTGGGCGCGACTGTGCGAGTATTAAATGTTGAAAAACACACTCCAGTTTAATCTCTTCATTCTTTTTGTACTATACATCCCCATTACACTTCTCAACACAAAGCTTTTTCCATGGCTCTAACTAGTCACGTGCATCATAGGTAACAGACTCATGAATATATATGCATTTCAGTAGGACATTCAATAATCAATATGGACTGAACAGAAGCATAAAATGTGGACAGAACATTCATTAATCTGGACAGAAGCATAAAATAGACAAAGTAAAACTGCAGTATGTACCTTAGAATGATGCGATGGACGATTGGATTCCCAAAGCCCTGAAAAATAAATAGACAAAGGAAAAGGAGAGCATATTAGTATTTATCAAAAAACAGAACATTCCTATTGAATACTTCACTCCATTATTGATATCTTAAGTTTATTTATCACATGCATGCCAATATATCAGCCAAAGGAATTGATAATGCCAACTTAAGTGCAACATCAGAAAGTGCTCTATCTCCATATAGCTCAAACACCCCAACGTTGACATCTTTTCCAGCATGCATTTCAGTGGTTATGCATTCAATTCTAATCGAGTATTATTATGTTCCAAACAAATCAAGTAGGCAAAGCAGCAGATATGTTCTTTCTTTTAAATTCAAGACTATCAGGTCTATGACCATTTTAAATCCAATTCTTTCTTCTTCTGGTTGTGTAATTGATTCCTCATGTCCTTATCTTTTCCGATCAATTTCTGGATCTTTTGCCATCGGTTCTGGATTTTGCTATATGCCACAAATCATAAACATCTCTACACGTGGTTATCAAGTTACTAAAATGAAAAACTTAACAATAACTCCCCAAGTTTTGAAGGCATTGACTACTTCTAACTACATGAAGGATATGAAAAGCAAGAAAGAGTACAAATCCATTTAAACATGAACACTAAACTACAGAACCCAATAAACATGACGGGGCAAAGTGATAAACAGTAAACTAGAATTGAGTACGGGTGAATCACAACATCTCCAGCTTAGTTATAAATTTCTGCTACAGAAACCATAGTTTGGTCTTTGTGTCTAAAAGGAAAACAAACTTTATATCAAGAAGAAAAGAAGATTGATGTTCTCACCAAGATAAGAGCTTTTAGTAGGTTCCCAATTCTCTAAGAATGCCTCATTTGGCAGCTGTACCTCAACCAAGTAAGCTTTGGTTCAACCCTTTGAGTATATGCCCTCCCTTTGTAGTTTACTACTTACCATTGTCGATCCCAACGAAAACCTGTACATCCAAAACCGACAGGAAAAATCCTCATTTTAAATATTACCCAATTAGAGATTGTGGATATTACTCCCTCCTGGAAAATCAATCTGTATAGAAAAAGTTCTGATCATCCCAATAGAATAACCCCACAAACTAATATACTAAAAGAACATTAACTCAACAAATATTATACCCCTAAAACCTAGAACAAAATTGAACGCAAAAATTCATCAAAATCAGAGAAATTTAAACTGAAATAGATAGAAGACGAACCCTGAATCAAATTGCCAAGCCGCGTTGCTTGATTGAGGCTTCGATTTCAAACCCGGAACCGTGATGTTGATTGACGAGGACAGAAGAAAGAGAGGCCAGAGGATTAAGGAGAGATGTGACGCCAGTCGGAAAGAGAGACGGAGATATTCAAGTGCGTCTGTGCTCCTAGCCGCGTCTGCGTGAACTGAAGAGAAGGGTTTCCATTGCGTCTGCGTAATTCCTTTGATGAAGGTGCAACACTGTTGGTCCTCATGTTATCTTTTGCACGCCCGAACACAGCACCAAGATTACAGTTAATGAATTTATAGTTCCTTAGATAATAGAGAAGTGTCACAAGCGTTAGAGTCACTCTTCAAATTCATGTTATAGAAAAGAGATGATCACTTCAAATCTACAGAAGTAAAGCACCTTCAGACTTTCACTGGTAGGCTAGCAGCATTGCATAACATCTAGAGAGCTCAAGAAACACAAGAAGCTTTGATTAGAAGAGGTTCCGGAGGTTGACACGTGCAAATGGAAAATAGAAATTCAATACTAGTATCCACTTGGTCCATCTGCAGCCAACATTAGGAAGGATTAGCATACAAAATTCATAACATATATAATGAAACAGAGCACACTGGCCAAGTTACAAGAAACTAATCCAATAGCTCTTAGATAATGGCCCTGAAATAGAAGATGTTTCCCCTGTCGATCAGCCATGAGACATTTCTTAGCTCCCAACACTTGACTTCAGTACAATTATATATAGAGAGACCCAATATATGGATAACAATGACAGGGAAGTGGCAGAGCTTGCAGAAAAGCACCTGAGATGGAATTGAATGACTATGATATTGCATACCACATCTTGGCCAATCTCCCCCCTTTTCACTCTCTGTTGTACTTGCAAAGGCCATCTCAATTATTACACAAGAAAATGCTATCTGTCCCAAGTATCCTATTATAAAACTCTCGATCACTACAAACATGGACCTTCCTTTTTCATATTTCCAAGTCTAGCCCACCGAAGATAAAGCTTTCATCCTACTTCAAGGTATAGAAATCCCACCATGGATAAATGATAATAACTCTCACAGTTGGTTGCTGAGATGAGGGGTCCAAGAGTAAAAAATTTCGGAAACTGAGATGCTGCATATATTGAGAGCAAAGAAGATATATTACCCAGCTTTTCCAAATTATAGAAATTCCAGGCCTAAGGGTAAAGACCAATTGAAACTAAAATACGATTATTTATTTAATTTTAACACGATGTCCAATTTTTAATTAATCAGCACTCTAAATACATGCCATTAACAAAACTTATCAATTGAGTGATATGCCAGTAAGGACAGTTCTAATCAATCAAAGTGCAACACTGTTTGATCATGTGTTGTCTGTTGCCATGGACACCAAGTTTGAGGTAATTAATTCTCAATTTTCCTATACTACAGAAGAATGGAATTATGGAAGCAAAGAACCACAAGAAAGTTTGTACCAAAACAAAAAAAAGAAAGCACCATAAGGAAGTAAACTTACCTTCAGCGGTAGCACTGCAACTGGGACTATCAGGACATCTCACATCTTAGTTCACCTCTCTCTCCATCTTCTCCAAAATGCAGGGCCTAAGGCTAAACATCAAATGGAACATAGAGATCGATAAGCAATGACCTTTAGTTAAGACGATTAATTCTTGAATTCCATATTCTAAACAAAACTGAAAATACCTTTACTGGTAGCGCTGCATATAATTGCGAACGTATAACTTCTAGAGAGCTGATATACACTGGAAAAAGAAAACAGAAAACCATTACTATCAGCTTGACCCTGAAGCTGTGGTCAGACGAGAATCCAGAAGTTACATGCAGAAAGAAAGTACACTCAAGATTAGTAAAGATATTAATGATCGAGAAAACTATAACCGTACACTCAATTGCTCATTTTACTTTCTGGTTCCACATTGTGTGGTGAACTGTTTATAGTTTGCCAATGAGGAAATGGAAGACAGACACTACTGTGGACTCCAGTTCAAACATTTTTGTAGCAATTCATTGCACCCCAGTGCTGCATTACAATGAAAAAGATCAAAAGATTCATAGATGTAGTAGCTATTAAAGTTATGCTACATTAGCAAGCTTGAGTTTTAAGTTTCTATGGTACTTAATATTTACCTCGATTGACTCTGCCACATTTTGTGTGGCAGGTTGTGAAGATTAAATTGAAAGAGCAACTTTAAAAGCCTTCTAGAAAGTCTTTGATGAAAGACCAAGTCAGTTCAACTAGAAAGAACTGAAGAGAGATCAGACATAGTAATCCAGAAATTGCGTACTAGAAATGTCTCGAAGGCAATTATATCGTACCGACCCAAAATTGGCTCTCATCTCTCTGTGATTTTCTTTCAGTTTGGAAACTCTAAATGTACTCTTGTGTTTGTGTGATTGAGCAGAGGAGATAAAGAACAGTCTGCAAGTTCAGATAAGAAGAGAAGCTGTGCAAAAATAGAAGCAGTAAATCAGAAATTGCCTACTAGAGTGAAGAGGTGAGTAAACCTAAACAACTGAGAGCGAATTTGATAATTATGCTTACAACTCAGACATCAAGACATGGCAATATTGGTCCTGCGAGCAATCTTAACCTTGGCCTATCTCTGTCTTAACATATCAAGAAATTTTTCTCACTTTCCACGAAACTGCTTCATATCAAGAACCAGGGCAGAAAGAAGACACATTTACCCGCTGAGACATGGCCAAATTGATCAGAATATAAGCCCTCTGTCGTTGTCATATCGTTTTCCAATTGATATCTATGCACTTGATGTGAGCAATCTTGGGCCAATCTTCTCCCGTCGCTCTTTGGCACCGTTCATCAAGCAAAGGACATCCATAGATATTTAGATCAGAAAGAGAAGAGGGTAGTCCACTATCTGGCAAGCACTGTAGAGCAGGGCACCACAAAATCTGCAAGCGTTGAAGAGAAGTGGGAAGCCCACTATCTGGCAAGCACCAGAGCGCAGGGCAATCCCAAATATCCAATTCTTGAAGAGAGTTGAGATGGCCAAACCACTTGGCGCCGTCGATGGTCTCACAATTCAGACGGCAGATCTTTAGATATGTGAGAGTGCTGGGCAGCAGCCCCTCCTGCTCCTCCGCAAACCAATCTACTTTTTCGTCGCAGTCAAAATCAAGTGACAATTTTTCAAGAGAGGTGAGTGTTCGGAGACCCTTGTTCAGATTCTGCATGCTCTTTGCATTCACTTTTTTACAGTCGCTGATGTCAAGTGATTTTAACTTTGACGGGAATCCATCTTCCGGAAAACATTCAAATTCCGGGCAATTCCATACCTCCAAAGACACGAGAGATGGGAGACTGCTGTCTGACGCTAATCTCCCGGTAAGATTGGGACAGCATGATACTTCAAGTTGAATAAGATTAGGAAAAACCCCACGTGACCATTCTTGCCACCCACTCATATTGTAGAATTTTAAAGCCCGTAGAGATCTAAATGGTTTATTCACACTAGTAGTAATAGTATTGCCGTCACCATAATAGAATTCAGAACCTATGGACACCACTTCATGTAACCCAGAAATATCAAGCTCTGTGAGGGAAGGTAGCTGTCCCAATGGTGGCAAGGAGATACAATTCTCACAATTAACAAGTTTAAGATAAACAAGAGCAGAGGAAGAATAATATTCTGACCAACCTGCAAACATTTTGCCTCCATAACCTTTAATTGTAAGCCTTTCCAGGTTCAGGTGAGGTTGGAGCTTCTCAAGCACTTCTCTTTCTTCTATAGTATTATTGCATTCTTCACTTGAATCCCTTCCTCTCCAATCCAAAACCAGTTCCTTAAGAAACTTCTTGCCCCTCAGAATGTAAGCCTCCAAACCGCTGCTATGCACAAGCCCTGAGATACAAAGTCTTCCACGCAATTTTTCAAGCTTCTTTAACTCCGGCAAATTATCCCCAGCATTGTGTTTGTCTAGCACAAACTCTGGTAGCATCTGGAGGTCTTTCAACTTACCCATTTGTGGTGGCATCTTTTTTAACTTTGTCTCCGTAATATCCAGATGGCTCAAGTTGATCAATCTTCCCAATTTGGCTGGCAGTTCAGTAAGGCCTGGACAGTTTGACAACAACAATACTTGCAAGTTATACAAAGTACAAATTGTATCAGGTAACTTTTTGATGGGAGTCGCAGACAAGTCCAAGTACGTAAGATGTTTGAAGTTGTTAATTGAATCAGGCAATTCCTTAATATTGTACCCATATAACTTGAGCACTCTTAAACATTGTGATTTTGGCAATATATCACATCGTTCTTTTTTGAACATCCACCACCAACGTGGTTTTAATGATAGAAAGGTGCGCAAACATTTAGGTAGCTTTAAAGCCTCAAACATCTTAACGCTATCAGCTTCATCATAATATATATCTGAAAAATGACGAGTCTTGCTCAAATTGTTGGGTGAATCACCGCCCTCCCACCTAAAACAAAATTCTCCTGATACAAAGCTTGCTAAATCATTGATAAGCTCATGCATGATGAAATATCCATCGGAACTTGATGAAAGTTGAAAAAATGACCTTGAGATTAGATCATTGAAGTAGTCTTGTCCGACTTCTTCTGCCATTTTGTTTTTTTTATGTTGCAATAGATCTTCAGCCTTCCACAAGTAAATCAACTCTGATTTTTGAAATTCATAGTTCTTGGGATATAGTGCACAATAGGCAAAACAACGCTTGAGATGTAGAGGCAGATCTAGATAGCTCAACCATAGAGATGGCAGAATGTCACTCTCATCCGGTGAGAACTCCCACATGTCACTGTTCAATATAGTTTCCCATTCCTCCACTAGCAATTTAGAACATAAGAGACCCCCAAGGGACTTAATAGCCAAAGGAAAACCATTGCACTTTCGAACAATTTGTCTACCGATTTTTTCAAGATGTGAGTTATTACCAACAGCTGCATTTTTCAAGGCATATTTTTCGAATAACGACCAGCTATCTTCCTCAGACATTGGCATGAGACGGTGAGCTTCAAGGCTACCCATCATATGTGCAACATTTTCATCGCGTGTTGTGACAATAATTTTGCTTCCATGTGCTCCAAACTCAAGGGGACGCATTAAGAATTCCAACTCGTTATAATTCTTGTTCCAGATGTCATCAAGAACAAAGAAGAACCTTTTCCCCCTCAAAGTTGCCTGCAACTTTGATAGAAGCAGATCTAGGTTCGTGCTTTGGCAAGCTTCTGAGGTGAGGGACTCATAAATATGTTGCGAGATCCTAAAAACATCAAATTCTTTTGAAACGCAAACCCATGCTTGGAGGTGAAAATGTTGCTTCACTCTGACATCGTTGTATACAAACTGGGCAATGGTGGTCTTTCCGATGCCACCCATACCCACAATAGGAATCACACCTATTTCATTGCCAGTCTCATCATCTGATAGCAATAACTTAATGAATCTTTCTTTCTCTTCATCTCTTCCATACACAGACTTTTCTACCAAAGAAGTTGACGGTAGTGTTCGTGATACTCTGTGTCCAGCGGTGACTTCCGAATCCAGGACATCTTTTGTCTGCTTTGAAATGTTGTCTAGTGTTTCAAGAACTTCCTCTACCCTGGAGTATATTAAAGCTGAGTCAAGTGCATGAGATGGAGTAGAGATGAGCTCTTGTACCTTACTGGTGCTACTCCCATATTCGTCATTGTTCTTTTGCTTCAACACTTCTGTTTTGATCTCCTGCAACAGGTCCTCAGCCTCATAGATAGCCTCTTTAAGCTTATGGAGCCATGGCTTCACAGTCGTTTGGAATTTCAGTTGCTTCCCCTCCGCGTCATCAAGAACAGGGTTAACAGATAACAACTTATCCTCTAATTCCTTCTGAACATCGCTTAGGGGCACACGACCTAGCTTTTCTTGAATCACTCTAACAATCTTTTGGATGAACTTTGACTCGTGCCTACATATTGCAATCAAAACAAAAGTATATCATACAAGCTAGCCAGCTCTGAGTCTATCAATTTCAATGAATTAGATATGCGGATAAAATCAACAAATACATGACATGTATATACAGTTGTTAGTAATTACTCAAGGCTTTAGTTATGATCTGAATTTACATACCCGTCAGCTTCATTTTGTAAATTCATTCCTGCTAGACCTGCAACTTCTCTAAGTGCTGCCCTCCATCTTCTCACTTTACTCAACGATTGAGTTTTCTGGTGTCTAGTAAATGCTTTTGCAACACTTCCAGTCTGCTTCCTCAGATGGGATGGATCAACGTCGTAGAAGACTGGTAAAACGAAATGATTGGAGGTCCTCTTGCGTTCAAGGATCATGACAAGCTCTTCGAGGCACCATTTGGAAGAGGTGTAGTCTTTCGAAAACACAATGACAGAACTTCGTGACTGTCGAATGGCATTCTCAAGCTCTTCCTTGATATTTTTCCCTTTCTCGAGTCCGTAATCCCGGAAAGTTTGAAATCGGGCGTTGACAAGGGCCGTGTAGAGGTGATCAGTGAAGTTCTTTCGAGTATCTTCACCTCTGAAGCTCAAGAACACGTGATAGAGAAATGGATAAGGAGAGGTAGTGTATTTGGAAAGGGAGGCCTTGTGACCTCGGAACAGAGCCATAGATGAACCAACAAAACTCTGCTAAGGGAAATCTCAAAATTTTGGTGGTTTCTCAGTTGAGTGGGAATTGGTTTCAAATTCTCTAGAAGTTACACTACACGCCCCTTCCTTTCTCTTTTACTATCTCCTTTTGCTTTTGTCTTTTTCGACTAGGTCTCTCCTTTTGCTTTTGGTGGGATGTCGGTGTCCCTTTCGGCCTTTCCTTTTGGGACTATACTAAGCTGACCATATCCACTGATGGGATGACGTGTCCTCTTAAATGCCTCCCTCTCACGCGCTCCATCACGGTGCTTCGATCTCCTCTCCGATCTCATCTCCGCCGTCGTCGAAGAGCCCAAGGTCCCTCTGCATATGCTATTAAGATTGAACTCTTCGTTGATAATTGGATTGAAGTTCTGTTTCTTTGTAGTTTTTGCTATGGAAAATGGATTTGATTTGTGTTATTGTGGAAACAGGAGATGGGCAGCCATGGGAGTGGAAGAGGGAGAAAGGGAGAACAGAGGAGGAAGAACTGAAGAAGGAGAACAGAAAGGGGAAAGAGGCAAAAAACAGGTGTTGGACTCAGTGGGATGGCCATTTCGTCTCTTCTCACTTTGCGGCTGGAAAGCTCTTGTTATTAACTCTTTTCTAACCCACATTTCTGTTCAGGCTTTTCCATATTTTATTTCACAAATTGTAGAGTAGGTTGCGACTAGTGATGGAATAATTAGTTTGCCTAAAGAGAATAAGTGATGGAAATGATTAAAATATCAATTTTTGCATATCTATCGAAATTTTGAAAAAATGAGATATCAAAAATAATAGAGATTTTTAGAAAATATATCTTTTTTAAAAGAATCAATTTATTAGATTTATATACAAATAGATATGAATGTTATCGTTCAAGGTGACTGAGTTTCGATTCCTCTCGAGCATTTTTCCTTTCAAAAAAAAAAAAAAAAAATGATATATGAATGTTAACTTCATCTACATCCAAAAAAAGACTCTAGGTGGTTCCATCAAGTTTTTGACCTAGAATGAGTTACTTTTTGAATCATGGCTCTATCAGGTTTGTTTTCTTTTGCTGAAATTACTCCATGATGAAATCTTCTCACCCAGATTCGTCTTGAGAGAATTTCTCCTCACCTAGATTCCACTCCTCACTCAGATTTCTCTCGAAATGAATACTTCTCACCCAGATTTGTTTTGAGGAGATTTATCCTCACATATATTCCCCTTGAGGATCTCTCCTCACATAGATTTGCATTTAGGGAATTACATATCACCTAGATTCTCCTTGAGAGGATTTCTCCTCACCCAATGTAACACCCCAACCCGGATTCATCGAAACGAATCCAGATTAAGGGTGAATTGGAATATTTGACCCATAAACTATATTGTTCAACAATAAATCAAAATGAAATTAAATCACATCGTCATATAGATCATGTCGTCTAGATTGAACATGATACCTAAGTCAATTGAAAAGTACAAGAAACCTTTGAAACAACTAGACCCCCCCCCCCCCCCCCCCGACCCCGATTTCATCATAATCGGTGATCTCATAAACAGAGGGTGATCAATAGGATCACATCATCGAACAATAAATCCGGTTACAGAACACTGAAACCGATCCGACAATAGCAAGATGAGAGGAGAGGAGAGGAGAGAGGGGGAGATAGAGTTCTAGATACAGCGAGAGAATTCTTCCCTCCTACGTCTCCCCCAGCTAGTCTAAACTTCTATACACTTAAATTCAACAGTCAAGATGAAGCGGTGGTAAACAATGATCCAGATTCAATCACTTAAATTTCCTTTATTTCAAATAAACTTTCTTAATTCTCAAATTTTTAAAAAATCATAATAAATAACTTGAGTATCTGAAAAATTTCACATAAACTTCCATAGACTCATCTCAATACAAACTTTAATACCGGCTTACCCTGTCCTCAAATTGGACATTACTAGTCATCGAAACTTTATGAAATTTTGTCCTACACGTCTTTAACAATTACAGAGATAATAAAATTAATCTCAAGAATTTTGTCTTAACTCCTATAATTTTCCCGAGGCTTACATAGATTAGCTAATTATATAGTTTGTGTCACAAATTTGCTGGGTATTACAAACTCCCCCCGTTTAGAAATTTCGTCCTCAAAATTTATAATAAGAGTTGACCATTAATTGCCTCAAAACATCACTTCTATATTATCTCAAAAGAATGAATGCATCTTTTAATACGCATTTAGACAGCATGTACATTCTATTTTAGTTGAGGTATTCATTTTCCATTTACAGACAATCCATCGATGTTTTAGTTGATACATATAATTTGATTAAAGTCCAAAAGCTAGACCCTATATTGATTGTAGTCCGCATCAATTTTCTTGTTAATTGCAGTCCAATGACTCAGCTACCGCGTCAGATTTATTTCATTTTCCATCTTGTTGACTCAACTCTCATTAATTTTTCTTTTTTACATGACTAATATGCCCTTATTAATTGTCTTTGCACATAAAAGTCCAGAATTAATAGGATTAAAATTAGCAATCTGATCAGTAATTTAAAATCATATTTAATGTATATCTTTCTTAAATTATTCTTATTGATCCGGCATAAAATTATGGAATTGATATGACATTGAATACCATATTTAATGTAAATCATTCCTAAAATTATTCTAATTTAAAACATGTACGTCTTCTATAAGTTAGCAATCTTTCTAAAGCATTTTTTTGATAATGTTTTTCTTCTTCAACACCAAAGCTTCTCTGGTTATGGCTCTTGTATGTAATGTCATGTTTTTTATGAACGTGGTTCTCCTTGTTTAACATTAAGCTTTCTATGTTCAAGGTATTTTCTTGTCAACCTAATACGATTTTGATCCTTTTGGTGTTCGATTTTCTTTTTCTTCTATCCATGGATGGTAGCTATTCTTCTTCTTCTTCACAATAGCTTTCCTAGAACCAAACACACACGCACGCACGCGCGCGCGCACACACACACATATATTGTAGATTGACAAACCACTTGTAATACCCCGGAAAATCCAAATTAAATTCCGTGGATTTTTAGAAATGATTTCACGATAGTAGGAGCGAGTACGAAGCTTGGAAAAGTTGTGGAATTAGTTCGAACGATTTTATTTTCGAAAACGAACGTTATTTAGGGGCTTGTGGAAATTGACTTTTTTTATACATACGGAATTTGGGAAAACTTCCTTCATGAAAGTTGTAGAGCTCGTAAATACGATCTCGTGCATATGTGGAACGCAATATTCGGAGTTCGTATGAATAAGTTATGAATATTTGAAAATTGAGATTTTTCTATAAATAGCAGAAAAATCAGAATTTTTCATTAAGGACGAAAAAATCTCATTTTTGCTGAACAGTCCCCCAGCTCTCTCCGTTCTCCCTCTTCCTTCGACCCTCAGACCCGACGGGTCTTAGTCGACCCGACCCGGCCCCATCTTCCTCCTCCGGCGTCCTCCGGCCACGACCCGGCCCTCCCCAGACTCGTCGCTTCACGACCAGTCGCCCCATGGTGTCATCTTGCCCCGCCGTTTCCCCCAGACCTGGATCGAAGCGACCCCAGGCGGAGTAACCGACCCGATCAGATCTCATCGACGCCGGCGTTGCACGGGCCGATCCTTCCCACTTTTGTGATCTCCTCTTCCTCCTGATCATCCTCATATCCTCCTTGCTTGACGATTTGGAGCGCAGAGCGGTAGATCAAGGTTGAAGATTTTGACGGTTCTGATGGAGTCTGGAACGTGATCAGAAGGCTGAGATTAATCCAACTTCAAAGCTTGATCTAGAACGATCTAGACCAAACCAGACTTAGCTCCAGGTATGGAAGTCGATCACCCTTTCATTTTGAACAAGTTTGTAGTTGGTCGCTTTGCCATCGGAGGTGGTTGACCCGGAGTTGACCGCCGCGTTGACCGCCCACTGACCACCGCTTGTGGCGGCGCGTCAGACCATATTTCGAGTTTTCATTATCTAGGCGATGATCTATGCATCCATACGAGCGTTTTGATATATAACATGGTCATGTTAGAAAAAGTTGATAAATAGTGGATTTACGTTTTTACGTTACTATTTACGGTTTTTACGTTTTATCCACGGTTTACGATCTGCGAAGATCAGACCATCGGTTTTGCTTCAAATTTAGATATGTTGATCGTATGACTGTCCCGATGACTTTGTGAGGTCACGGGCGAAGATCCGACCGTTGGATCTTCGTATAATTGTAAAACAGTAATTCGGAAGGCGATTCGTGAGAATCTGACCGTCGGATTTTCATATAAATTTATGGAGATATTAGTAAGGGCGATTCAGGAAGATCAGACCGTTGGATCTTCATGATAATTTAGGAGGATGATCCTAAAGGCGATCTGTGAGGATCTGACCGTTGGATCATCATTTAATTTGAATCCGACCGTTGGATCGTCGTTTAAGTACGTTTATGAGTTGTTGGCTAAGTTAAGATCATTATTGGATTAGGTGATCGATGGATTGATTTGGTGGACGATTCGGATTGATATATTTGGCTTTTTAGAAGACGCAGCTGGATTAGAGGTGAGTAAACCTCACGTGGTTCATATTACGAACTGAATAAATTTAATTACTTTATTTTTGTCGCAATTGTGTGAAAATATTTGTGGAATAAATATTTGTTTTAAATCATATGGACTTGATCAACTACGGTCCATAGGTAAGTAAAATGATTTTATTATACAAATGAATTTCACGGTTTTTATGCTTGAACTATAGTTGGTATTAGTGGTCATCCCTGAGCGGATGATTACGTATATATATATATATTTACGTGGAATATATATATTGGTTGACGTGTTATTGGTGTGATGAAATGATTGAGAATGAATTGGATATTATTCAAGCTATTAATCTACCATTTAATTGTTGAATAATGAAATGTTGATCATGTGGTGTGAAAGCTATTTTATATGCCCAATTGTGAATATGTGGAAATTATTTTAAGAAATAAAGATTTGTCTTGAAATAATATGTCTCTTTATGTGGGTGTACATATACATATATACGATCTATAAATCATAAAGATTGTATTTTGTGATTTTGATTATGTCTGAGAAGTACAATTGTGAAGCCGGGTGTTATCTACTACCCCGTGCTTAAGTGAATTACTGGTAAATGTGTTTTGGTGTTATGTGGAAGTTAGCCTTGGGCCCTAGTCCCTACAGATAGTGCACTATTATACTCATAGGAAAGAGGTGTCTACCTTGGGTATACATACTTTGGAGGTGTCCTCTGTATGCTGCGGCTTACCCATGCTTTGGTATTATGGACCCTAGCATGTGGATTCCCGTGCTTTGGTATTATGGACCCTAGCACGTGGATTTATGATTTGTTACCAGTCAACCTGGCTTTCCCGTGTTTTGGTATTATGGACCCTAACACGTGGATTTATGATTTGTTACCAGTTAATCCGAAAATTCACTAAAATGAAAAGTGTACTTATATTATTTTGATCAAATATCTATCTGTGATATATTGTTAATATGTGAAGGTGTTAGTGAAAAGAGAATCAAGCATGCTTTGCTTTAATGTTATTTCACATATTAATGTTGCAATAGTTGTTGGTTGTAATCAGTCAAATGTTGAGTTTTAAAAGAGAGTATCGAGAATATACTTGCTTTTATGTTTATGTGATTTTTGGAGTTACCGTGTGACTGTGTTGATTGTTTACTTGAGTTATAATAAATATAATTGAATAAATCAACAGTTCTTTCTTGTTTACTCATACGGGCTGTCAAAAGCTTACCGGGTTTTGTGTTGTTGCAATTCCCGGTACACTATTCAAATTGTGTAGCGGGTAATCTCACAGGTCAGGAGAATCAGAGCAGTGATCGTGCGGTTTAGAGTATTAGTATTAGATTTACAGCATTTGTTTTGTGAGGAGAATTATACTCATTTGAGTTTTACTATTTGATTTGGTGAGAATGTGCTGTAATAAGTAGCTTGAGGATTTGATTTATGTAATATCAAGAGGTGAAACTAGTGGTTGTTTCTGAGAGAAAAATTCAGAACGTTATTTGTATTGTTATTAGTCATGTTCCAGATTTGAATCCTTTATTCAAAATTCGGGGCGTGACACCACTGTTGTAACCTTATTCTAAGGTAAACATTATGCAATTTTTGTGGTAGATATATTAAGAGCTCAAAAATTCAGCATTTCAATATACCTTATATATAGGTAGTTTTTCTCACCATTTGTATCTCGACTATATATACCTACAATAGAAGAAAACTAATCCGTAAATTTATATCTCTTACTTAGGTACGTATCTCTTACTTATAGTATACCTACAATAGAAGAAAGTTAATCCGTATATCTCTTACTTTATATATATCTCGATTATTTATACCTACAATAGAATAAATCTAATCCATAAATTTATATCTCTTACTTAGGTACATATTTCGATTATATAATCAAAGAAAGTTAATCCGTAATCGTATATCTCTTACTTAGGCACGTATCTCTTACTTATGTACGTATCGTTTACTTATGGTATACCTACACTAGAAGAAATCCTTAAATTTATATCTCTTTCTTAGGTTATAAGTATCTTTTAGGTAGAATGTTTCGATGAATTTTTTTTTTGTATCTTCCACTTAAGTTGATTTCCCATCTTTATTTGCTAATTTAATAATACTAATTATATTTTGAATTATTGCAGGTTCATCATGGGTTAAAAATTCAAAATAGGGCTGGGACAGTTCGGGTTTGCCAGAAATAAAACAAGAACCGAGACCGAACCGACGGGACAAAATTCGGGTTGGTTTGATGATTTCTAAAGTCTGAAACCGAGCAAAACCCGAACCGACACGAATCGGTTCGGTTTCACGATTTTTCGGTTCCATTTATGCTCGAATCTGATCTAAATCTATCTGAATCCCAACCTCTATAAGACTAGAATAATTGGTACGAAGAATTGAAGAAGAAGTGAAGGAGGAGGAGGAAGAGAGAAGAAAAAGAATGGTTGCAGCTGTGAAGGAGGAGGAGGAGAGAAGAAAAAGAATGGTCGCATGAAGAAGGAGGAGGAAGAGAGAAGAAAAAGAATGGTTGCGGCGAAGAAGTGAAGGAGAAGGAGAAGAGAATAAAAAGAATGGTCGCGTGTAAGAGGGAAGGGATGGGGAGCATTGATCATAGAGAAAAAAGAGAATAGAGAAAGAGAAGGGGAGAGGTGGGTGGTCGACACTCGAGAGAGAGAGGATGAGTTAATAATTTAATAAAAGAAGAAAGATGCAAGTGCGGCAGAGAAACCAAAAAGATGGAGAGAGAGGATGAGTTTTATAATTTAATCAAAGAAGAAAGAGGCATGTGCGGAGAGAAACAAAAAAGATGTATATGTGGATGAGTGGGAACGTGGGCACATCTTAGATAATAAGCTGACACTAAACAAAGCAAAATTATACAACATTATTGTAAAACCACCTCGGTTCGGGTAAAGATAGAAATTAATTATGGGAACCGGAACCGAACCGGCTGCTAGCATAGGGAACCGAACCGGAGCAAAATAGTTAAATTTATGATAGAAAACCGAACCGAACCGACCAATTAGGATCGGTTCGGACCGGTTCCTCAGTTTTTCGGGTCTAAAGTCCCAGCCCTTTCAAATTGAAAAAAAAAAAAAAAGAATAAATTAATGCTTAAAAGCAATTCATTTGTTTCTATATTTAACTCAAGGGGCAAAATGAGCATGAAAATATAATGACAAAAGTTAATGGACCTAGATTGATAATAAAATTACCTATGGACTGCATCTATTATGACGGAATGAAATTAGACTTATATTCAAAAACCTCTATCATCAGAGATTTCGTCTACTATTCAAACTCATCTTCTTGAATAATTAAAAGTTTACATCCAGCTAAAGCTTGACCAAATTTATTGACCCTTCATTTGTTAGACACAAAGTAAAGGGGAGCAGATCCTCTCCTGATCTTCTTTTTCACCTGAGCTTCCTAACCTTTTGATCACAAACCGCCACGTGTCCAAAAATACATCCAATGGCTCTTATCCTTTATTGTACTCATTCTAATCTTTTGCAGCTTAATTCTATGGCTAAAATAGAACCAAAACACTATCCTTACTATTCTGCCTTCTGATGCAACCGAAGAAAAAGAAGCAGCTTAATCTTTTTGTTCCTTATCTTAACTTACCTTCCTCTGTTTAAACTTCTTGCAATGATCCAAGTTTGCAGTAAACAACGATGTGCTTTCATGGCTGAACATCATCGTTGAAAAGCCGATGAGCTTGAAATTGTCCGATGAGATCTTGATGAAAATTACATCAAAGGCTAATGGTAGGCTGAAAACTTTGGCTCTAATGAGATCTCTCTCTCTCTCTCTCTCTCTCTCTCTCTCTCTCTCTCTCTCATCCATCTCAATCTTATTTTTCCAGGTCTTTATCAAAAGTGCTTCGTTCTCCTTTGCTGACTTCACTACCTTTCCTCTCTTCTCTCTCTCTCTGCTCTCATAATGGTTTGTCATATTTTAAGGTTCAACAATCTTTCATGTTCAATTTGGGATTGAGATTCATAATTTAGGGCTGGGTGTTCCATTAATTCTCTCAAATTGGCAGAATCAGCCACACCCATCAGTCAATTTGGTCTTAATTCAATAATTGAATGATCGATAAAGAAGGAAAATAAGAAACAGATCAACTTGATTTGTCATGTTGTTGGGTAGAGAAGAATTTAATGACTTGGATTATGGAGAAACGCTAGCGCAACACTATCAAACTTCCCTCAGAGTACTCTCACAGAGTCTAAACTCTCCTGAACTTGCGACAAAGTTCACCCCGATCAGAACAGTAGCAAAGTTCCTTCATAAGCTTGGACACCAACTTCCTTTCAACTTAAGCAACAACTTAGCGCAAGATTTGCGGTTAATCCATATATCCTGCACACTCATATCAAGGAGTCAATTCCTGTTGTATATTGACAGCTCTGCTAAATCCCTCAGATTTAGTATCGACTTAGGTTGACTACTCGGTGTCGATCGTAGGCGAAGCCTTCAGTGGTTTTCGCCAAGCAAGTGGTTCATTGGAGGGAGAAAAGTCCTTCCTCAAGGCAACCTATAGATTTTGCTTAGAGTTAATCCCAGTACTCTAGGTTTGCAATCGTTTGGAAAAGAAGTCAGGAAGCATCAGATAATACCACAAGGCCCGGGGGCCGGGGAAGTTACACCTACTAGTGTTGGCACGCTCGCAAATCAAGCACATAAACAGACATCAACAGTGGCCAAAAGGGATAATTTGTTGCTTGTCAAAAGCACGCCAAACATACTTTTCCATCTTAAATCTGAAATGGCATCGTGTGTGATTTAAGTCATTTAACCTACTATCTTCAAAGTTCTATAGAAAAAGGTAATCATGCATGTTCTGGTTTTGGGTGGACATTGAATTTAATTTGTTAAAACAACTCTATGCTTATGGTTCATGCCATCCTTACAAATTGTTACTTGATAAAATGACACGGGATAGAAAGACAGTGATAAAGAAATATTGATTTTATTCATAACCCAATTAAGTATGCTTATTACACTGTTATTTGACATGGTTTGTGTTAAAATCTATTTAGTCCCTGCATTTTCCCTTCAACACTTCAACATCATTTCAGTCACTGACATTTCAGTTTCATACAAAAACTCCATAACCTCTCAATTTTCCTCCAATAGGTCCATTTTGTTAACTCTCCGTCCAAATGCTCCCCAAAGTCGTTGACGTGTCAATTTCCTTGTGTTCTTTCTCCCTTTTTTTTTTTTTTTGAATTTCGTTTATTCTTTTTTTTTTTCCCTTTTCTTCACACCAAAACCCACTGCCACTACCACCGTATCCACCACTAAGCTCACCATCCGAAAACCTTTCAATTCCCAAATTTCAATTTCTAGGGTTTCTGAAATTCCTAAATTGGTGGTCAATTCTCATACCCATTTTGATGTAGACTTCCATTTGACGGAGAATGTAGATTGAAGGTCACCAAAGTAAGGATCGTGGAGTGTGGTACAATATAAGCCCAATTGATTTGTTAATTACTAACCACACCCTTTTGAGACTTCATGGACGACGCTGACGACAACTACTCCAGCACCAACTCATCTTCTGAGGCCTTCTCCAACCCATGCGGGGAAAGGGCTAAAGGGCCAAAAAATAACCCAAATGGGTCAAATTTGAGGGGCAAAGGGTAACCCAAAGGGGCAAAAATAGCCATTTGGTTAGCCTTTTAGCCCTATAAAGAAATGGATCAGAAAGCTACAATGGCCCACATTTAGGGTTAGCTTCACATTTAGGGTTAGCTTGACCAATGCATGACATCAGCAACGACAAGTAGCGGTTGGGTTTTTTTATTTTTTACATATGGTTTAAAAAAATTTACACTATAAATACATATTACCCCCTCAACCTTATTTTTCACATCATCCTTATACTACCATGTGTTATATTTTCAATATTTATTTTATTCATGACCTATGCCACATATATGAAATCGTATAAGAAACTACAACATTGCTTGTGAAGCAACACATGGAATTTGAAAGGGTTTTTGTCCATTTAATTACCCCATTTTTAGAGATTTTTTTCCTACTTACCCTATTAAGTTTTTTTAATTCTGTCTTACCCAAAACACTCTAAGGAGGTCTTCTCTAATACCGCATTAAGATTTTTTTTTTGTTTTTTTATTTTTTTTTAATACCATTTTACCCTCACCCCTTTGTTACTTAGAGAGAGAGAGAGAGAGAGAGAGAGAGAGAGTGAGAAAATGGAAGAGAGAGAAACCATAGGAGACTTCACCGGAGCCTCTTTTCATATCCTTCAAATCCAATTGCAGACACGTCGCAACACCTCATTTTCATATCACTACGACGCACTCTTCCTCCAATTCAACTCCTCCGGCGACACGAGCACAAGCAACAACAAAGGCCCAGAAAGCCCATTTGAAGATCAAAGCGATAACAAAAGGCCAAAGCTCATCGGCAGCACAAGCGACTGAATCTCCTTCAAGGCCTCCAGCGACTTCTCGGCGTAGCCTGCGGAGCTCGTCAACCAACGATAACACGATTGAAACGTCGCGACGGGACCTCGAGCCGGATTTCCTCGACTCGTAACCTGCGGAGCTCGTCAACCATAAAGCCCAGGCCGTTGTCGCCATGCGATTCGGGTTCGTTTTGCTGCAAAACGACAAAGCGGCGTTTGAGGTCGTCGATTGGATCTGCACCTTCACCGATGTATCACCTTCGTCAACGTGATCGTCGGCCTCGTCTCACCGCCGGCCATCTAGACTAGAGACTGAGCTGAAGGCCGTGCGCTGGCCGAGAGAGAGAGAGGAGGCAGAAGAAATCGCCGGTTAGGAAGGGAGAGAGATAGGAGAGAGGGCATTTGTAATTTATTAATTAAATAGAGGTTAAAACTGTCATTTTATCTTAAATTGTGTTAGTGGGAATAAAATTTTGTGGATTAAATTCAGTTTAGTCCCTCAAACTTTAGGCCAAACATCAGTTTGGTCCCTCATCTTTTTTTTTAATCAAACTCATCTCTGATCTCTCAAATTGCATCAATCTCGTCCAAAATTTGAATTTGGCTCGAAAGATGACGTCATGTGCTGAGTTGGAGCCGACACTGGGACCCACTTTTCAGATTTTAGAAGGGCAAAATGGACATTTCATATTTAATCTAATTTCTAATTTTTTTGTCTAATTTTCTCTATTTTCTTCTCTCTCTCTCTCTCTCTCTGACTGGTGAAACACATACCAGTCAGATACACAGCCAGTAAGACTCTAAAGCGATCGATCAACAGATATGAATTAAAGGAAAATTGCACATTGATACAAATACAGCTCATCAAAGTCTTTGTGATTAGTATTTGATCAAACTAAAATTCTTGAGCTAGGGCAGCACCTCCTCTAATCCTTCCTTCAAGCTTCTAGGACTATAATCCAGCTCTTGCTTGGCCTTCTCACACGAATAAGCCCATTGATGCCTTAGAACATAAACAGTCTGCACCCAAAATGAATCATAACCCAAATTTTGTTCACAAACAAACATTGCATCAAAAACCAAGTGGAAAAACAAAAACAAAATCACATACCGGCGGGCTGATCAGAGGAAGCTTCCCTGTAACCCGAGAGACGAGAATCGACACCCATCCATAGACCTCAATCAACCACAATGGGATGTTAAACTTAGGCCTCTGCGTATGAGTCAGTACAGCAGCTACATCAAACACATGCTTAAACGATGTGTTTTCGCCAGTAAGCGATCGGAGGTCAGGGGTACCCCACCTGCAAGCATAACCGCTGCTGCTAGGCCTCGCTGGCCCGTCGGCCCCCAGCTCCGATTCGGTCCTCGCCCACAGAATACCACCACCTCCATCACACCCCAAACCCTCGATCGATTCCTTCACTTTGCAATCTGGTTGGGCTTCGGGTCGAAGTTTTCGTCGCCGGAGCTCGACTCGGAGGTTATGGAGAAACCAACCGGGGGTGATATTTGATGGAATTGGGTGAATGTGAGAAATTAGGGCTTTAATCGGGTTTGGGGAGATAGAGAGAAGGTTGTGCCTACGCCACCAATTCCGATCGAGGAGGAGGACGACGAGCGAGACGGCGTGGTGTGGAGCTTCAGATCGAAGGGAGGTGGAGGTGGAGGTGGAGGTGGTAGAAGGGGTTTTGTGGTCGTCAATCTAGAGAGGAAGAAGAGACAGATCGAGAGAGAGAGAGAGAGAGAAGAGAGAGAGAGAGAGAGAGAGAGAGAGAGAGAGAGAGAGAGAGAGAGAAGAAAATAGAGAAAATTATAGAAAAAAAATTAGAAATTAGATTAAATATGAAATGTCCATTTTGCCCTTCTAAAATATGAAAAGTGGGTCCCAGTGTCGGCTCCAACTCAGCACATGACGTCATCTTTCGAGCCAAATTCAAATTTTGGACGAGATTGATGCAATTTGAGAGATCAGGGATGAGTTTGATTAAAAAAAGAGATGAGGGACCAAACTGATGTTTGGCCTAAAGTTTGAGGGACTAAACTGAATTTAATCCAAATTTTGTTCCTGGGGTAAGTGTAATAGTTTTAGTCTATTTTTGTGCTTTGGGTCAAAAATAGTTTTAGTCTATTTTTGTTCCTAAAGTTTGAGGGACTAAACTGAATTTAATCCAAATTTTGTTCCTGGGGTAAGTGTAATAGTTTTAGTCTATTTTTGTGCTTTGGGTCAAGAACCCAATTTGAAAAGTACAATCAGAAAAATATTTTTTATCATAAAAATGATTTCAATTACTATAAGTAAGAATCTGATAAAAAATAAGAACATAAATATTTATGTTCTTATTTTTTATCAGATTCTTACTTATAGTATTTTTTATAAGATTCTTACTTATAGGTTCCTAAGCTTAGGAACGGATTTCCAGTTTTTTCCTACTTTTCGATCACACATTCACATCTTAACCGTTCAGTTTTTAGGTCCTAATATATAGATCACTTCTGCAAATTTTTAACCAAATTGATGATCGTTAAGGCATCCAAAACTGCAATTTACATGATCGAACAAAATCTGTCGAACCGGAACCGTTCGCGTACATTGTTGTAAATTGCAGTTTTGAATGCTTTAATGATCATCAATTTGGCTGAAATTTTGTAGAGATGATCTATACATTAGGACCTAAAAATTTAACGGTTAAGATGTGAATGTGTGATCGAAAAGTGGGAAAAAACTGGAAATTCGTTCCTACGCTTAGGAACATACGTCCGTTCCTAAGACGGACTGTATATATATAACACACACACACACACACACACACACACACACACACACACATATATATATATATATATATAACACATTCAAATGTTTTAGGGCTACAGTTTAACCTTGACGGGTTGGAGACGGTTGATGTCACATCGATGAATAGTAAAGAATTTAGGGCTAAAATTTAGCCCCAAGGCTATTTTTAGCCATTTCGGTTGGAGATGGCCTGAGTCCTCCAGTGCTAGTCTAGCACCCTCTGCCAGAATCGTCATGCTTTCTCTGTCGGACAGTTTTGATAAGGATGGAGATGACAAGAGCAGCACCAACTGGAATGTTTTCGGGACATCGTTGGAGTTCGCGCTCGTCAAAACATCCCAGGAGAAGACTTCGTTACTCAATCTTGATCAAATCGGTGATGACGATCGTGATTTTGAGGGAGTTGGAGATATATGAGATGGTAGCGGCGTGATCATGATTGTCAGTAGTTGCGTTGCAGAAGGCTACGGTGCTGTTGATTTGCTGCCGGATACAGATCTGGTGATTTCAGAGCTGGTAACACTGTCCTCCTAGAAGCATCACTTTCCACAGGAGAATGCCAAGTCGACGAATCTTCAGAGATAAACCCATCCATAAAACCACCATTTGAACCAGAACTAGAGTCCAAATCACCATTTGAGCCAGAAACCTCAAGGTCTGAAAAGGTTGTCTTTTTCAGTGAAAAGTTTTCAAATTTGGGCTTGATGTGGATAGAGAAAGTGGGGTTTGAGTGGGAGAGAGAGAAGTGGGCTGTGAAATAAGAGGGGAGTGGTCTGGGGAGTAAGAGAGGCTGAAACTGGACTTGAGGGAGAGAGAAAACAGAGAGGGGCTGGTATGAACGAGGAAGAAGGTAGGGACAAAAGAAAAAAAATAAAAGAAATTAAAAAGAAAAAAGGGAGAGAGAAAGAACACAAGGATATATTGGACATTCACTATCTATCTCGCTTACATGACGCTGAGTGGGTGTTTAATTTTGTGCCACGTCAGTTAGTTAATAGAAGGGCTATATACCGCCGTAGATCTTCGAGTGCTTCTGAAAAAATACTAGCAACAGTCCGAGCTCCTCCAAACCCGCTACTCCCTTTCAGTGGAAAACAATGCCCAAGCTCTCCAAAACTCGGTCTCAACATCTTATTAGGATCACTATGAGCCCCATTCCTCATACTTGTCCACCAATTTCCTTTCCCCACCACATAAGGTTCCGAATGCTTCACAATTGCAGCACCACCACTTCCCAATTCATAATCAAATTAGTTAACTAGCTAATTTGTAACTAATATAATATGAATAAGTACGACATAATGAAATTATCAATCACATGCCAAGCCTATTAATTAAAAAAAGAAAAAGAAAAGAGAAAGTAAGGTATAATAAACATTTTAGCGTGGAAGGGATTGTCACGTTAGCTATTTAACGAAGCTTTTGGATAGAGAGTAACGGAATGGAGCTGTTGGTTCATAATTGAGAGATGAAGGAGTAAACATGTCAAATTAAAAGGGAGGGACTGAACTATTTTTTTTAGCAAAAATTCAGGCAGTAAACAATATTTAGTCCTAGTATTAATATAAAAATTAAGGTTAACCAAATATCTTAAGTAAATATTTTTGTTTGATATTATAAGGAATATAGTACAAATATAAAATCTAAGGATGGTTTATGACTTTTTGAGATTAGTGGTAGTGGTTTGTTGTGTGACTTATATGTAAGAGGTTGTTGGTTCAAGTTATGATTAAGTTATTTGTTGAAATTTTTTTATTTGATAGATTTCTAATAGTGGGACTAACTTCTAAGCTGACTAAACATGCCATCTCATCACTGTACTTCATAAAATATAAGCCTCACATAAGCCATAGGTCAGCAAGTTAATGGACTCACTTAATGGAAGACTAACGGATTGGACTGATTGAATCAAAATTGAAAGTGCATGGGTGTTTTTTTTATGAAATTAGAAGTCCAGGGATTGAGTTGATTTTAGACTTAAACCATAGGGTAGTAACAAGTATTTAGCCTTTAATAGCATAATTGGACATATGAGACCTATTGGAGGGAAATTGAGATATATTAGGAAGTTTTTGGATGAAATTGAAATGTCAGGGACTGAAATGATGTTGGAGGCAAAGTACAGGGACTAAACAGATTTTAGCTCTTTTTTCATTTTAGGGCTATCCCATCTTGACAAACAATTAAGATCCGAGCCAAATATGACTTAAAAAGAAAATGCCACGCATGAAAATAAAATAATCCCTGATCTGATAGTTCATAGACACAAGGGTGTACGCATGAAAATAAAATAATCCATTTTCCTTATTGAAGAGCCACCTTAATCAGTCTCTCAAAATTATTGTACGATGATCCTCCAGTGTCAGTAGCTGCTATTGCTTTCTTCTTCCATTCCTCTGCCTTTTGCCTCATCTTCATGCCTTTCTCCCCTTCCAGCATTTCCTTAACAAGTGCTTCAATCTCATTGCACTTAACATCATTGTTTACCTCCATACCAATTCCCCAATCAGTACACAGGAAACGGCAATTCGTAAGTTGCTCGGAACGGAAAGGCCAGCAAAGTACAGGCACGCCCTCCGATATAGTTTCAATCGTAGAATTCCAACCACAATGTGTTAGAAAAACCCCAACTGATGGATGTGCTAGCACTTGCTCCTGTGGGCACCAACTTGTTACGTAACCCCTATCCTTTATCTCCTCAAAAAATTCTTGGGGTAAAACTACCGAATCACCTTTTACAACATCAGGCCTGACAATCCACAAAAAATGGTGCTTGCTATTTGCAAGCCCCCATGCAAATTCTTTCAAATGTTGGTCTGTCATCATAGCTATGCTCCCATAATTCACATACACAACCGAATCAGGTTTCTGTTTGTCAAGCCATTCGATGCATTTTGCGTCTTCTTTCCATAAGCCTGAGCTTAGGGACTTGACCAATTTGCTTTCGGGCCCATGCCTACCAAGCAAAGCAAGTGGACCTATTGTGTAAATGTTGGGAAACATGGCTGAGATTTCTTCTAACACTTCATGCTCCAATTCGTCAAACGTGTTGAGGATGATTGCAGAGGATTTCAAGCAGTGTTGTGCTTCAGATCTCAAGTAGTCGAACATTATATCATTGACATTAGTGACTCTGATAAAGCTAGGGATGTCCTTGAGCCTCATATTCCTCATGCCTGGGATCCAATCAATTGGCTCATCGAGTGTACCATCTTGCATGAAACTTTCATCTGATCGAAATGTAAAGCAAAAATGATTAGATAATGTTGATGTTTTACGTTTAAATATAATAGTAAATTTGGACAGCAGATATCTAAATTCAAGACGGTTACCATTCATACTCTCAGTTTAGTTTTCAGTCGTAAAACTTATATTTTATTATTTTAGAACACTAAAGTAATAGGTACATGCAAAGATGATAATATGAGAGTGAGAACAGCTTGCTTTAATTGAAAACCAGCCAAGAATAAGGAGCAAAACTTAGGACTATCCTATCTAGAGCGGGCCAATAGATCCACTCATTTTACATGACAAATGCCCAAATATGACTATATATCCAGCGCTGCAAATTAATGAACCTTATTGGCCAGCCTTATATAGAGAAGCCTATCCAGTTCTGCACTAGATTAAGAGGATACGTAAGATCGAGGTCAATGGTGTTAGCTCAGAGTGATTACGAATTATTGTAGTAATGGTGCCGATAAGACATGACTGCATATTCAGTCTCGATCATGTGTTCATTAATGCACTAAATCTCAAACATATGAACTGTTAATGATATTATATTGTCATTCTACTGGTGCTTGTTTATCTCTAGCTGCTGTTTTCCGATCCTTTTCTTTTCCTTTTCCACAGTGCCTGTTTTCTTGTCTCTGTTGATTAGTTCTCAAGTGGCTCTAGATCTGTTTCACTCAACCTTCCATGTATGACATGATAAGGAAAAGTTTCCAACCCAAAAAAAAGAAAAAAGAAAAAAGAAAAGAAAAAGAAATCAATGTACATGACAAGTCATATATACTGACTATACACTTGGAGTAAGAGTATGTAATACCCAAATAAATTAATAAGCATAAACAAAAACATTTGAAATTGTTCTTTAATTTGAGTTTAGATTTTATATAATTGATGGTGCTATATATGCATCTCTTTTCCATTTTCCCTTTAGCTCAACAGTCAGCTGTCAGAAAGAAATGAAGTACCTTTGAATGGAACAATGCCTCGTTTGACGAGTTCGCCGTATTGCAGGTACCCCATGAAGCCACAAGCAGAAGAAGTCCAAAGCTGAACCCCAGGAATCCCCAGTTCCTTAGCAACTTCCCTCCCAAATCCCATGATCCCGTCAGAAACTATACAAGTAATCTGTGGCACTTCAGACGAGGAATTGAGTTTAGTCACCAGCTCCTTGAAAGGGCCTAGACATGTTTTCCTGATGGAGTCGCATAGAGTTGGAACATCTTGGGTTGCATCTTTATTTGAAGGTGGCAGCCCGTCTGGTATGGTCGCGAATTGGAAGTCCGGTAGTCCCTTGACGGAGTCAGACCCTTTGGACCGGATTAAACGCCGGTGGTTGAACTCAGAGTTGACAAAGGTTATGTAGAATCCCCTGGAGTACAGAAGCTTGGCTAATTGCATCATAGGGTTAACATGGCCTTGTGCTGGGAAAGGGACACAGACTGCATGGAGTTCTTTGGCTCCTGGTTGTGTTGAACCCATCTTAATTTATGAAATATGAAATAGTTGCTAGGCAAATCTTGCTTTTATAGAAACATTTCTATCGTTTCAAAAAAAAAAAAAAAAAAACATTGCAAGCTTAACTTTCGTTTCTGGTTACATCTATATTAATATCCCAACCACTCTCCATTAATACTGTACATATTGCAGGATAACAAGAAGATGACAAAATGCACTCCGATGTTTTTACAGAGACCTATAATTTAGTCATCTCTATCTATCCATCCAATTTACATGCATAGTTGCATACTTTACTATGTGTTAGAGAAGGTATGCAGCGATATAATTTTAGACATAAACACAGTATTCATTTACCTCTAAATTAAAACTTACGTACATATATAACTCTGATTAAATCGAGTTCATTACAAACAATCGAGTAAGCGAAGTGAAAGTTGTTTTTAATAACTCAATTCGAATTAGACCCGACACAAAATTGTTAATGTAAAAAATCTTGAAGATCTCAACCCAGATCCAAGAGGCACAGAGCAAAGGCTAGATATAATTAAACCATTCACATATCTATCGATGATGTACAATATGGAATTATCAATCACATTTAGACTTGATTGATTCAAGCTTAATTGTTCATGATGTCACTCCACAAATAATTGATTGTCTTGCCAAAAGCTAACATTCTAACCAATCTAGTACGTTTCTGTTAATATAGTACTCAATACTTGCAGGTCCAAGTTTAAGTTGGAAGTTGGAACTAATTGAATCTGAAGGACCACAGTGAATACGACCACAAAAAGAAGAAGGACCACAATGAATAAATATGGAGTTAATGCTTTAAACCTAAACCACCAATTGTTGTTGCTCAAATTGAATTTAAGTGTCTACTCCTTCACTGGCTCGTTTTAATTGCTTAGCATTGCCAGGCAGGTGACTTGAACGCAATTTTCACTAAACGCAAGCGCACGTGTCGAAGTTAAAAGTAAAAGAAATATTAAGCTCAGAGTTTATCATACCTCGGGAATTAGTGGCTTAATAACTAACCCATAATTAAAGTCACTAAGCAAATAAAATAAAATCAAAAAATAAATAAACCCCTTGTGAGCCTTCTCCTTTCTTACATGTAATTTTTCTACATTGGTCGTCGTTTGAAGTTTGCCATTCAAGAACGAGCTTAGTTTTGGGTTGCTGCTGGCTTATATATAGATAGAGAAAGTGGTGTGTTTAGGAATGGATCATTTGTTGTATTTTGTAGTTTTTATGAGTGAAACTCGACAAAAACTGAAATGACAACGAGTAAATAACTCTTTAGGAAAAAAATTAAAATTCTCAAACAAAGTGTAGTGTCATATCCAAGTTCAAATCAGATGGTTAATTTAAGAGTAATTCAACAAATATACAACAAAATAATGTAAGAATAATTAGAAAGAAGTGACTTGATGCATAAACTCTCGCAAGCGTACGAATCGTGTCAAGATAGGGAAGTATTAAGCCCAAAATTATCGTACCACGAGGATTACTGGCTATCCCAAAATCCTTGAATAGTCGGAACTAAAGTCACTAAGCAAATAAAGGAAAGTAAAACAAATAAAAAAGCTAATCTAAGGCACCAAGCCTTAGCAACGCTCGGCTTTGATTTTCACCAAAACCTAATCAAAACTAAGAGCCTAGTGGTGGTTATTTACAATGAGTCGTAGTTTCAATATTTTGAGAGAGAATTTTAGATCAACAAAATGTAATGAAATGTAAAGCAATTAATAAAAATACAAAGAAATTAATAAAAGTGTAACCAAATAAATGGGAATGTCAATGAAGCTCTCCTGCTTTAGTCAATGAAGCTCTCCTTGATGATATTGTTGGAGCTCCTAGAGCTAGAAATTTTAGTGCCAGCAATGCTGGCTAGTTTCCTTTTTGTTGTTTTCTTTCTGGGCTGATTGCCCCTTCTGAAACAAAAAAATTAAAAAATTAAAAAATAAAAAAATTAAAAAATTAAAAAAATGGGAATGTCGGGTGCTAGGGAGGTTCCTTTACCCAAATCTTATGTGTCAGAAGCTAATCTAATGTAGATGCAAATTTCCTATTTGGCGGTAGTCGTATCCAATGCGGTTTCAGGCTCAAGGATCGAAATTCCCTTTCATGGTATTCCTACTCCGGTTCAAGGGTCGTAGGAACTCACTAGACATGAATTGGAGCCGGTTCAAGGGTCCCTAATTCACATCAAGAGGCCTAGAGATCGAGGAATTAGCCTACTAAGCGACCCGCCCGCACAATCACGCAACAGGTGTAAATCACCATGCTTATAACCCCTCGAATACGAAATTGAAGGTTTCTAGCTTAGGAATTAGAGGGGGTCAAGCCTCTAACTCCGTTCTAGACATGCTCAAAGTACACACCCTAAAGTTGACTAGGCTCTTAGACATGGATTTTAACCCAATAAAAATAGATATAAGCATCCATCATATGAAAATTGCATCATTACATTAAATTAAACATCTTTTACACAAAATTTGGGCTAGGGCACACAACCCTAACCCCCAACAAGGAAATTACTCACAACCCATAATCATAGACATCAAAATTACAAAATTCAAAGAGAAAAGAGTATAGAAGTGTAGGAGAAAACAAGGGTAGCCACAATTAGCTAGAAAGCGAACATGACTATCCTTGAATTATAACTCCCACAATTACCCAAGTCTTGTGTACATACATGTACATTTGCAAGCATAATTAGCTATAATGAGCCACGCTCATTGTACCGCCAAAGGTACTAATTCCAACCAAAGGAATGACATACAAACACACCGCCAGGCGGGCTACAACCTCAGCGTCGGATCACCCCCGGATCACCGCCGACGCGCCGCCACGCGCCGCGCCAAAGTAGCATCAGAAGCTCCCAGAGCTGGGACCTGAAGTACATCAGTCCCACATCGAAAACAAAGAGAAGATCAACCTCTTCCTCACCTATAAAAGGTTCTCTCCTCTCTCCTCATTAATGACGCATTCAATACTGACCTACTGTTACTTTGTCAACATAAATACATTGACTAACTTAGGCATCGGAGAGTTGAAGACCGCCCGACGCGGTCTCCCTCTGACGCCCTTTGTATTTCACTTGACAGGTAGCGGAGGCTTTAAGAGTAACACAAGTATCAATCCGCCCACCGGATTAGCGTTAACAAAGGTTCAGCTACCGCCGAACCTTTAGACATTAACATTGGCGCCGTCTGTGGGAATCCTTGAACAAAAGGCCATCCCACCACTTCCACCATGACTAACGGTAGCGGAGGGAACGCTGAGGAACAGGCGGACCAGTCCACCATCCCCCAACCCTCCGACCCAACGATAGGCGTTAACCGCGCACTATTTACAACCCCGCCCAACCCCGGCGGCGAGGCAAACCCAAGCAGCAGCCGCCCGCCGGGCCAAGATCTCGTCACTATGTACGAGATAGCACTGGCGGATCTTCATAAGGCAAACAGAGAGCGTGAGGAGGAGCGTAAGGAGAAGGCTGAGGCCCAAAGACAGGTGGCTACGCTCTTGGCACGTTTTGAAGAGCTAAAGAGGACTCTGGAGCCCACCGCCCGCCCAGCACAGAGCGAGCAGTCACGCAGCACCAGGCGTAGTCGACCCGGCACTGGCACGTTGGTACCAGGGCCAATCATACAGATGCAGGTACCGCTGAACCCACCTGAATTGTTGGGAATGGGACCACCACCCATCCCCCAACTAATGATTGAGCAGGAGGCGGAATCATTGCCGCATACCAACCGTTCAGAGGCTAGGACAAGAACTGAGGGCAATCCGCCTGCGCCAAGGCGCAGGCAGGTCCAGCGGAGTACCAGGGCTGACACCGCCGGCGATGCAACCGCCCAGATATTGGAAAGGATGCACCAACTGGAGCAAAGGTTGACCCGGGCGGAGTCAGGCGCCCCAGCGCCAACCCAGAATCCACTTTTCGCTTCCAGACCTGGGCCATTCACCGCTGAGATTCTGCAAGCTATCAGACCAGCGTCTGCAAAAACCCCAAAGATGGCGCATTACGGCGGAATGTCTGATCTCTTTGTCCACATGGACACCTTCAAGAAAGTCACCAACAACAAGGGATTCGATGACGCCACCTTGTGTCACTTGTTCAGCGAGACGTTGGATGGCGAGGCAATGAACTGGTTCTTTGAGTGTCCGCCGGGGTCTATCAACTCATTCCATGCACTATCACACGCCTTCCTCTCCCGGTTCAACCTATTGTCCGCCGGGCACCACAACACAAGTCAATTGTTCAGCGTCAAGCAGGGGGAGGACGAATCACTGAAGGCCTTCGTCACAAGGTGGCGGGCGGCAGCATCTCAGTGCCGCGACCTAGACAAAACAATGGCATCGGCGGCCTTCAGGAAGGGACTTCTCAAGGGGCCATTCCTCTATCACCTCAACTACAATCACCCAAATGCGGCATACGACCACATCATGAGTGAGGCGGTCATCCACGCCCAGGCGGAATTCATTACATATGGAGAAACCCCACCGCCACCAGCAACTCCAACAAAATCATCACAGCCATCCCCCAGTCATCAGGAAACCGCTAACAAGACCCCTTCAACACCGCCACCTGACAAGAAGCGGGAGTGGCAGCAGGGCCACCACCAGAGCAAGCGGCAGAAGGACCAGCATTACAACAAGGGCAACCGCCCAACCCACGGGGATAACCGCAACAAGCAGGCGAAGTCCTCACAGCGGTATGCAGTGTTCACGGTCCTCACGGCCTCATATGAGGACATCTACAATCAATGCAAGGATCAGATCCCCCCGCCACCACCTCCAAAGTACCCAAGGACGGGCAAGCCCAGGAACACCGGCAAGTGGTGCAAGTACCACGAGGACAGCGGCCACAATACCAACAGCTGCAATGCTCTCAAAACGGCCATCGAGACTCTGTACCGCGACGGTAAGCTGGAGCAATTCAAGGTACGACAACCACCACCAGTAATTGCCAACGTTGAGACCTTGGGCCGCATCAACACCATCGATGGCGGCGCTCCAATCACCAGCATGTCTCACCCAGGCCAGAAAGCGCTATGCACACGCTAATCACCCAAAGGAGGTCTGCAACATCCGCTACGAGAGATCCGCCAAACTCCCAAAGTCAGGTTGGGAACCTATCACTTTCTCAGAGGAGGAGGAGCGCGGAGTCAATTTACCCCATGACGACCCATTCTTGGTCGACGCCATTCTTGGCAAATTCTCGGTGGGGAGAATCTTGGTGGACAGTGGGTCCGCTGTCAATGTCATCTTCAACGGCTGCTACAACAACCTCAAGCGGAACAAGAAACTACTTCAGGATCACGAGCCACTGCTCAGCTTCTCCGGCGACGTCACACAACCGCTGGGGTCTGATTACATGAGACTGGTTATTGGCACTAGTCCATGTATGGCGGAGGTACATACGAAATTCATCATTGTCGATTGCTTCAGTTCGTATAACGCCATCATTGGGCGGCCGACACTCAACAAGCTCAAGTGCATCATCGCCAGATACATGCTTCTCATGAAATTCCCTACACCCAACGGCACGGGCTGTGTGAGAGGAAGTCAACAGTTGGCTCAGGAGTGCTACTCAACGACCATTGCGCGCTCGGCGCGCCGCCATGAGATCCTGACAGTGGGCAACCACGCACCTCCCTCGGATATTTTAAAGGATCCTCGGGATGAGGAGGAAAAATATGTAAAGAAAGAGCCGGTCAACCCGGACACATCGTTGAGAGTTGTCTGCATCTCGGACGAGCACCCTGAGCGGACAGTCCGCATAGGCGCCCACCTAGACCCAGAAGTGGCGGCAGAGCTCACCCAATTCCTGCGTGATAATGCCGCAGTATTTGCATGGTCCTACGCAGACATGCCAGGTATCTCTCCTGAAATTATCACTCATAAGCTGACCATCAAACCATCCTTTTATCCCATCAAACAGAAGCGGAGGGCCTTTGATGAAGAAAAATACCGGGCAATAGGAGAAGAAGTTGCCAAGCTCCAGGGCATTGGATTCATCCGCCAAGTCATTTATCCCCAGTGGATCTCCAATCTGGTTATGGTCAAAAAGCCCAGCGGCAAGTGGCGAATGTGTGTCGACTTCAAAAATCTCAACAAGGCATGCCCAAAGGATAGTTTCCCGCTACCCCGTATCGATCAGCTAGTCGATGCAACCGCCGGACATGAGCTCCTCAGCATGATGGACGCTTTCTCCGGGTATAATCAGATCAAGATGCATCCCGGCGATCAAGAATGCACCACCTTCACCACCGACAAAGGCCTCTACTGCTACAATGTCATGCCTTTCGGTCTGAAGAATGCCGGCGCAACTTATCAGCGGTTGATGAACGCCATGTTCGCTGAACATCTGGGAAAAATTATCGAGGTCTACGTAGACGACATGCTAGTTAAGAGCATAAAGGCCAGCGGACATGTGGCAAACCTCAGAATCATAGTAACTATTCTCCTAGCCTACGGTATGCGCCTCAACCCAGAAAAATGTTTCTTTGCGGTCACCGCCAGCAAATTTCTGGGTTACATCGTCAGCGAGCGAGGCATCGAGGCTAACCCGGACAAGGTACAGGCCATCCTCAACCTGGCGGACCCCAAATATAAGGTGGACGTCCAGTGCCTCCAGGGCAAATTAACCGCCCTTTCTCGATTCATCTCCAGACTCACCGACAAGTGTGCCCCATTCTTCAAGCTCCTCAAAACAACTCACAAAAAGGTCATCAACTGGAACCCAGAATGTCAGGCGGCGTTCCAGGGCCTGAAGGAGTACTTGGCGGCAGTCCCTCTCCTTTCTGTCCCTGTGCAAGGAGAGACGCTCTTCATATACCTAGCGGTCTCAACATCGGCGATAAGCTGTGCCATTGTCAGGCGGGAGGATCAAGACGAACTCCCAGTGTTCTACGCCGGTAGGGGCATGAACGGGGCAGAGACAAGATATCCTCCATTAGAGCAGCTTGCCCTCGCACTCATCGTCGCCGCCAGGCGCCTCCGCCAATACTTTCAGGCTCACACGATCCACGTGTTAACCAATCAACTGCTGAGGCAGGTTATGCAGAACCCTGAACACTCAGGGCGCCTCAGCAAGTGGGCCATTGAGCTCAGCGAGTTTGACATAGAATACAAGCCAAGGACCGCCATGAAAGGCCAGGCGGTGGCGGACTTTATCGCTGAGCTCACCGATCGTCAGCCAGAACCCGGCACCGAGACGGAGTCTGGAACAGAAATGGTTACCGCGGAGGAAGCAGCTCCGCTGCACTCAGACTGGAACCTGCATGTGGACGGCTCCGCTAGCGCCAAGGCCAGCGGCGCCGGAGTCATCTTAACAGGACCCGGGGGACTGAACGCGGAGTACGCGTGGAAATTCAACTTCAAAGCTTCAAACAATATGGCGGAGTACGAGGCCCTCATTGCCGGCTTGCTCCTCGCCATTGACTCAGGGGCTGACAGCGTCAACATATTCAGCGACTCTCAATTAGTCGTTAACCAGGTCAACGACAGCTTCCAGGCCAAGGACCAGCAGTTATCGGCATATTTGGGGTACGTCAAAACGTTGCTCAAAAAGTTCAAATTTCACACCATCACACAAATCCCCAGGGAAAAGAACGCCAAGGCTGATTCACTGGCGAGACTGGCAACCGCCCAACCACACCAAAGTCCAGCGGACACAAGAGTGGAGTGCCTTGACAAGCCGAGTATCACAAAGACCCTGGCGGAGATCTTCAGCATTGAGGTCAGCCCCAGCTGGATGGATGAGATCATCGCATACAAACGCAACGGCACATTGCCGGAGGACAAAGTTCAGGCGCGACAGCTCAAGCGGAGAGCAACCCGCTACAACATCCAGAACGGTAAACTTTAACGCCAAGGATTCACTCATCCCAACCTCCGCTGCCTAACCTCAGAGGAGGGAAAGGCCGTCCTAGCGGAAATCCATGGCGGAGAATGCGGAAACCACTCAGGCGCCAGATCCTTGGCCAATCGCACAATGCGACAGGGCTACTTTTGGCCCACACTTGGCGATGATGCCAGGCGGATTTCGAGATCTTGCCACAAATGCCAACAATTTGCAGATCTCCCACATGCACCGGCAGAGCCGCTGTCAATTATCATTGGCCCATGGATTCACTCCACGTGGGGCCTCGATTTGATGGGAAAGTTCCAAACCGCCAAGGGCCAGTTCAAATACATCATCGTCGCCATCGACTACAACAGCAAGTGGATAGAGGCGGAGCCACTCACGGCCATAACTACCGCCAAGGTAATTCACTTCCTCTGGAAGAACATCTATTGCCGCTACGGTGTCCCACATACAATCATTACAGACAACGGCACACAGTTCAACAATAAGGAACTTATATCTTTCACCGCCAACCTTGGCACCAAGATGAGCTTTGCATCCGTCGCCCATCCTCAAACCAACGGCCAGGTCGAAGCAGCAAACAAGATAATCAAGAAGCTGCTAAAGAAGAAGCTCGACGACGCCAAAGGTTTATGGGCGGAGAAGCTGCCAGAAGTTCTGTGGGCCATCCGGACAACTTCAACTTCCGCCACCGGCGAAACACCCTTTTGTATGATGTTCGGAACAGAGGCTGTCCTACCTGTTGAAGTAACTCAGCCTACTGCTAGGGTCGAAGGCTACTGCCCAGAGACCAACAGCGACGGCGTCAACCTGGACAGAGACCTCCTAGAAGAAAAAAGATACAAGGCCCATTTGCACAACTTGCAAAACAAACAACGGGTATCGCGTTTCTACAACGCCAGAGTCAAGGCCCGGAACCTCCAACTAGGGGACTGGGTAATGAAAGAAGTGATTCCACCGCCAACAAAACTCCGCCCAACTTGGGAAGGTCCATACAAAATTGTGGAAGTCGTTAGCCCAGGCACCTTCTACTTAATGTACAAGGATGGCGTCACGACGACCCACCCTTGGAATACCGAACACCTTCGGTATTACTACAAATAGTCATACCGCTACCCAAGAGCATCTTGACTTAGCTAAATTTTTGTTCAATATTTAGCTAAGGGAAGCTACCCAACGGGTACTACCCCTCTTTTGTACACGCTGATCAATCAGCTATCAATGAAACGAGGAATTATTCAAACCATTGTTACCAAGTCTAGCACTGAGGGCAACTGGCAACGCCAGCAATCGTCAGCGGACCTCGTCCGCTACGTGGTGCACTTGGACCAATCTTAATTCCTTTAATGTTTCATTGACACAAAAAAAAAAAAAAAAAAAAAACTTCGAAAAACACATCATAGCAAACACAAGTCAAGGTACTAGCGGTACAAACACATCATAGCAAACACAACGTCGAAAAACTTCATTCCATTTCAAAATTTCTGTTACAAGCTATTGTGCCTCAACGGCTACACAAAAAAAATTCAAGGGGAATCTCTGGCGGTCCCAGCTGGCTTCAGGGGTTGCCCTCGGCATCTTCTGTTGCAGCAGGCGGCGGCACGATCGCTCGACTCGTTTGATCGGACCCTCGAGCTGTCGGACTGGGGGTCTCTATTGTGCCGTCCGCCCGGGTGTGCGCCGCCAGGAATCCGGCACGCGACACCTCCGACGGTGTGGGATTGGGGGTCTGCTGGGACCCTTCCGTCGGATGTGCACTGCTTTCCCCACTGCCTGAGCGGGCACCTCCCGCTGGGGCAGGCACGACCTCTTTGTCCGGCAGGGCACTCTTGGCCGGCAGCGCATCAGGCTTTGACGCTTTGGCGAAGTCGATGGCGCCCTTCCGCTTCAGCATTTCTATGTTTGCTAAGGCCCCGGCCTTCGCAGACTCGGTCATTGCCTTCGCATATTCCACCGACTGCTTGAACGCTTCAACAGCGGCGGCCGCGGCAGTATCCCCTTCAGCCCTCAGGCGGGCAACCTGGCCTTCCAGCCGCTTCAGCTCCGTCGCCCTGGCGACCGACTCCCGCTGCACGATAATAAGTTTCTTGTCCTTGGCAGCTATCCGCTCCTCCAGCAGGGCGATGTTCTCCTCCAGCAGGGCGATGTTCTCCTCCAGCTTAATGACGCGGTCATTCCTCTCCAAGTCCCGCTCGATGGCCACGTTGAGCTTACCGCGGACGTCGGCGAAGTCACATTCCGCCTTGACAAGCCGCCTCTCTGTCTCCGCCAGCTTCTCCCTCGATTCCCCCAGCTCCTTCTGGAGACTTTGAATCTCCTCCCTCAGCTCCCCTTCGACCAGAGGCTGCTTCTTCGCCGCCTCAAACATGTCGTACAGTCCGGCTGATACCTGACCAAACGCCGAGCTGTAGGGCGATTGGTCAATCGATGTCGGGCGTGAGATCCCCGCTAGGCCGCCAAACCCTAGCCTTTCGCACAGGTGGAAGAGGAATTCCCGCTCGCCACCTGTCATAAACTCCGCGTAGGCGGCAAATGAGTCCAGGTCGCTGGCGGTGGGCACTTCTCCCTCCACTACCGCAGCTTTTGGCGGAGCTTGGCGGGCCTTCTTCTGATGCCGGGCCCCAATCGTCTCCACGTCTTCATCCTCTTCCTCGTCGGGGGAGTTTATCTGCCGGCGCTTCCTCTCAAGCACCCTGGTATTCCCGCCAGCAGCCCTCGTCACCCTCGGCGGCGGTTCCTCCCTTGGGGCGGTCACAGTCCCTGCCGGCTGCACCGGCTTTTCTTTCTGAGAACCACGCCGGTTGGCGGGTACCCTCTCCTTCGTAGCAGCCGCTGTGGCGGCCCCTTGAACGACGGGCAGCCCATCATCGCCAAGGTGCGAGTGAAGCGGCATCTGCAACACCACCGGAACCTCTGACTGGCTCAGCGCCAGTGTCTCGGGGTTCACTACGCTCTGCTGGGCCACCAACCCCTCGGCATACATTGTCTCCAGGAAATTATCAATCTCCGCACGGTCCATGGCTTTTTCGAAAGCGTCCCGGCTCGATTTGTTACCTGGCGGCGTTTCTAAAAAAAAAAAAACTCAATCAGTCAGTCGGCTACTTAGCACAAAAAAAAAAAAAAAAAGGGGCAACCTGGCGGCACTTCCTTACCAACGGACCGAGTTAATTTCTGAGCAACTAGCAACTCCCAGCCAGTCAGAAGTCGGAAGTCCAGCAAGTTGCGGTTCCGCCAACAACCTCTAATCCGTGCCACGCGACACTCTTCCTCGCGCATTAAGTTGTACCGCAATCCCGCTGCACAAGCACAAACCAATTAGTAAAAGTACGTACAATACGGGCACCCGCCAGATGCAGTCAGCGGAAAATGGTTACCGACCTCGGATAGGTTGGAACTCCGACTTAATCCTAAACGTCGGCCCTCCCTCGTTCCCCACACCTGGTACTCCCACCCTTCTGTGGCGACTCAGAAGCTTCCCCGCCAATAGGACATGGAATCCCTTAGATTCTCAATCAACTTGGGCGCTCCCTGGCGGCGGCTCAGGTTCACTTGCCCTCTACAACCCTGGCGCTTCACGTAAACTAGCTCGTAGAAGTGCAGCACCTCCGCCACAGTAGGCCTCTCGCACCCGGACAACCGCCACAGCGAGTTCATCGCCAACATCAACCGCCACATGTTGGGGCAAATCTGACCAAAAGCAAGGCCAAACTTGCACACCAGGATTTGGAGATTTGGCACCAGCGGGAGTGTCACTCCTTGGCGGAATATCGCCTCATGTACAGCCGCCGCCCCCTCTGGGAGAATCGACGCCTTCTCATCTACCGTCGGCGGGCGCAGCTTCACCGAACCCGGCAGCCGAAACGTCTTCTTCATTCGGGTAACGGCGGCGGCATTCATCCGCCCTCCTGCCTCATCAACAGCGGTGCCATCCGGGAAGAACCACGCTGACTCGACATGCTCCCCCGCCGTTTCTTCTACCTCAGCGGAGCCGCTGGCAGCGCTATTGCTCGCCAAACGCTCGTCGCACCTAGCTTTGGTAGCAGCGGCCTCGCCCGCCCTAGAGCTCTCTGGACGTTGACCACGACCCATGGCTACTTCCCAGGGTATGGTCTGTAGCGGCTCAACCTCTAGCGGTTCTGGCAGTGAGGTTCCTGCATGGGCAGACGGACGCAACGAGTCAATAAAAGTCCTATCCGCCGCACTGAACGACACGTCAGACCCGGAATCCTCACTGCTCGAAATCTCTATGACGTTAGCCATCCCAAACCCTAAAACCCACACCAGTTAGCACAAACACAGATCTAGCCTACCCTTACATCAGTCACAGCCAAGAACATCAAGAGCAATTTACCCAGAAAATAGCAGATTCAATGAAACAGGGAAAGAAATCAAGAGACCAACCTTAGTGACGAAAACTCCGGAGTAGTGGTGAGCGATAGTCTTCAGGGGGGAAAATCTTCGTTTTTTCGGGAACGATACCTCCAAACTCTGGCAGCCTCTCCCTTCGGTATCACACGAGCAAGGCAGGAAGACGACGACTGAGTTTGAAGCTTTTGCCAAAGTGTCAAATCTCGCTGAGTTTCCCCCCCCCTTTTATGTCAACATCAGCGCGTTCTCAGCCGTCCGCTAAAAAACGACATCATACACCGGCCGTACACGTGTCACGGTTTTCCACTTACTCTCCGGATTAACCGAGGCGTCGCCTCGGTTACGGAATCCATAATTACCATCATTAATGACGAGAAGACGGCCAGGCTTAGGAGACAAGCCTCCGCAAGCTAACCCTCTACGGGTTGGACACGTGTTAACCACCACCAGACGAAACGTCTGGTGGAAGTAACCACTTGCCATGACTTCCCCAACCATCCGAAGTCTCCGCTGAGCGAAACCCCGCCAGCGGAACTTCTCCCTTGTCATCTGCCAAGTGACGAAGTCTCCGCTGAGCGAAACCCCGCCAGCGGAACTTCTCCCTTGTCCTCTTCCAAGTGACGAAGTCTCTGCCGAGCGAAACCCCGCCAGCGGAACTTCTCCCTTGTCATCTTCCAAGTGACGAAGTCTCCGCCGAGCGAAACCCCGCCAGCGGAACTTCTCCCTTGTCATCTTCCAAGTGACGAAGTCTCCGCCGAGCGAAACCCCGCCAGCGGAACTTCTCCCTTGTCATCTTCCAAGTGACGAAGTCTCCGCGGAGCGAAACCCCGCCAGCGGAACTTCTCCCTTGTCATCTTCCAAGTGACGAAGTCTCCGCTGAGCGAAACCCCGCCAGCGGAACTTCTCCCTTGTCGTCGTCCAAGTGACGAAGTCTCCGCTGGGCGAAACCCCGCCAGCGGAACTTCTCCCTTGTCGTCGTCCAAGTGACGAAGTCTCCGCTGGGCGAAACCCCGCCAGCAGAACTTCTCCCTTGTCATCTTGTAAGCGGGTCAGCTTCCGCTACACACCTCTAGCGAAGCCCCTTATCATCTTGCAAGCGGCGTACATTGTTCAGCGCAGTATCGCTCAATAAAATACCGCCAGGCACGTCTACTGGACGCTGTTTCCTGCTGCAGTCAGCGGGGGGATTTCCGCCAGCGGCGGATCCCGAGGCCACGCCTCACTCTGACAACGACCGCCACGCGGCGTTACGGTCAGACGGTCCCTACGGGACACGGGGACTTGTGTCAACAGTCTACGACGGCCCTGATCAGGCACGTTGACCCCCGTCACTTGGGTGCTAAAGATTGGGCTCGCTACCCAACACCCTCTGCTCCGCGCAGCTCCCCCTCAACAAACAATTTACAGACCATCCGGAGGTCTATCTTAGCCGGGGAGTGGGGGACTCCCTGGGGGGCCTAGCAGGGGCCCACCCGAAAGGGTATAAAGCGTTTGCTCAGAAAAATCCATGGTTGACAACGCACTGACGCTAATTATGCTCTTGCAAGTCTAGCGGAGGAAAACGCTTCAAACCGCCGAACAACTCCCCAACCAAGATTGCCCTCCTTGACTGGGGACTTGGGGGACTTGTACATACATGTACATTTGCAAGCATAATTAGCTATAATGAGCCACGCTCATTGTACCGCCAAAGGTACTAATTCCAACCAAAGGAATGACATACAAACACACCGCCAGGCGGGCTACAACCTCAGCGTCGGATCACCCCCGGATCACCGCCGACGCGCCGCCACGCGCCGCGCCAAAGTAGCATCAGAAGCTCCCAGAGCTAGGAACTGAAGCACATCAGTCCCACATCGAAAACAAAGAGAAGATCAACATCTTCCTCACCTATAAAAGGTTCTCTCCTCTCTCCTCATTAATGACGCATTCAATACTGACCTACTGTTACTTTGTCAACATAAATACATTGACTAACTTAGGCATCGGAGAGTTGAAGACCGCCCGACGCGGTCTCCCTCTGACGCCCTTTGTATTTCACTTGACAGGTAGCGGAGGCTTTAAGAGTAACACAAGTATCAATCCGCCCACCGGATTAGCGTTAACAAAGGTTCAGCTACCGCCGAACCTTTAGACATTAACATCTTGAATCTTGTAGAGGAGAAGCCTTTGACGAATCCTTGAAGATTTGGGTGAGTGAATCCTTCAAATTCCTAAAGGGCTACCTGTTTTTGGTGCGGCGCTGTTGATAGATATAAAGTATGAACAGAGGGCGAAGAGTATAGGAGTATATATGTGTGGCTGGCTGTGTGTAGGGGTGTACAAAACATGGTACAAACCGGCCAAACCGGCCAAAACCGACCGATAAATATGGTTTGGTTAAGGTTTTTTAACTTTAAAAATTGAAAATTGGTTCAATACCGAACCGAACCATTTATGAACTGGATTGGTTTGGTTTCTCTTGTACTTAAACCGCGGAACCCGAACCGACCGGTATGTTTGAAATATAAGAGAAAAAGTTTTTTTTTTTTTTTTATATATATACACATAATAAATATATATTCATTTATCCGGTTTGTTCTAAGTAAGTTTAAATCTCCAGTTATAACTTTATTCTCAAATGATATACTATCATATTGAATTCAAGGCCCAAAGGCCTAAAACCTTAGTATATAATCGCTACAATTTTTTTGATCCTTTCATATCACATCTCTGATCTCTCAATGTCTCATTCTTTGACCTTTAATACTATCATATTAAGCTAGCATTCACTATGCCAAAAACTGCATCACACTACACTTTTTAGACAACGAAAAATAAATTTCCGTTGTGTGATCACTGAAACTGCTTCACACAACAGGTTTAATGAGATTGGCGTTGTATAAGGAGGTCGTACATCAATTTTTTTGGGTCCAAGATTATTGTACAACAGTTATAAGGATTTGTCTGTTGTCTGAATGAAAAAAAAATTTCCCCCTCACCTTGCTCAAATTCGGGTCGAAATTTTGACTCACCTTACACAACAGTATAGTTGTATATGTTGTATGAGAGTAAGTTGCAAAATAACATACAACACATTTTCTTGTTTCCGTTGTGCAAGTTTGGAAGAAAATCAGATGTACCCCAAAACGGCCAATTTTTTGGTGAAATGGTGGTACATGATTGTAAGCTCCTACAACAGAATGATCTATTTTGGATGTGTGAATGTGAGATGACAATCCTAGGCGGGAGAAATGAGTTTGAGTTTCGTACAAGGCGGGAGATTTGTTTGCTGGGTCCCTAAGCTAAAGTTTCAAGTGTAGACTATCAGACAACCGAAATTCATTTATGTGTTGTCTGAATTGATTATACAAAGTAAAAAACTAAACTTTATGCGCTTTTGTCTACCGCTTCAACAAACTTAATGCACATTATCTCCCACTTAGCCGTTTTCAACACTTTGCTGGTCTCCGACAAAAATAGCAAAACTCATCTTCTTCTTCTCAAAGAACATTGAATCGAACCCATCTTCTTCTCAAAACACCATCTTCTGAAAACACTCGATAAATCCTAGGGCTCGATCTAGTCAATTAGGGTTTTCAATTTGGGGATTTGAAGGATGGAGGAGGAAAAGGTAGGGGGTTTCTCTGGTACATTAATCGATAAATCTGGAGGAAGAGAGGAGGAGGAAGAAGAAGACCCAACAACAACAATAACAACGAGATTACTAGGAACAACAGCAGAAGAAGATCATCATCCAAATCCTCTGGCCTCTGATTGTCGAGGGCGGTCTTTTATCTGATTGGTTTTTACCTCAAACCCCAATCACAGGTCTCTGCTTTATTCCTATAATTCATCATTAACACATAGTCCTCGGCACCCAGCTCCTCACCCAAGCCAGATCTATCACCTCTAATTCTCCACCACCTCTCTCTCTCCAAGGAAGCTCTCGACGAAGCCGAGAAGGCCATCACACTCCATCCGCAAGAGGTTGCCGCTCACATCCTTAAAGCCTTAGCTCTCGACTCCCAGGGGCTTCAAGACCTCCCTGCTCGATGCCATCGACATTACATTCTTCAAGCGGACGGAGATTAGGATGTCCATGAACCCTAACAGACACCAAGGAGATTAGGAGTTCTATGAGAGAAGAAGATGATAGAGGAGGTCAAGAAGGCTTACGAGGAGGCTTTGAAGCTTCATCTAAGAATGACAACCAGTCCCCCAAGGCCACAGGAATGGTATCAAGAAGCCCTAGAGGCACCGCCACACTTTCACCAACAGGGTAAGCTTCGTTTTCTCTTTCTGGTTCTTCAATTAATTGTTGTTGGTTTCCTTATATGGATTGTTTGCTTCTGAATGTTATGGAGTCCGGTAAGAGCTTGTGGATTGCCTTCTGGCCTCAACTACTTGCTTTAGGCCTCCTCCGTAAGCTCTCATTCTCACTCTTAAATTTGAATTTCCTTTGCATATTTTGGTTTTTACATATAATTCCTTGAATTCATGCAATTAATATTCACCAGCTATTTTCTCTAATTCAAGCCTGAAATAGGTCTTACTTGTTGAATATGTTCTGGTTCTTTTATTCGATGTATCAAGTTTTGAATATAAATTGCTTTACCTTTCTATTGGGTTGTTTGGAATTCATGAAAAGGAATGATCAAAAACTGTTTAACTGAAAGCAACTTACTTTGATTAGTTGCATATGGGGAGGAATAAAGATTTGAGATACGCAATTTTTTGATCTATTCCTTTTCATGCTTACTCTAAAAATTGAAATGAGATGTATGTTTTGATCATGGTGTCACTGAGGAATATAGTTTAATTGGATTAATTTGACTCGATTTTATGTTGACAGTGGCTTCATATTTGTTCTTGTTGAGATTAGCAGAAAGGGATCAAGTATGTGCCATATAGCTTTATTGTTGTTCCTCTGATTTGCAAAGAAAGAGGTTTGACATGCTGAATAGAAGGCAATAAGGCTTGCCACTTTTGAAAGAAGCTCTCGAAAATGTTCATGCTAAACTAGGTATGAAGAAATGCTCCTTTTATTTCCAGATATGTTAAACTGAGCATGTTTGATATGTTAAACAAGTCAATACTTGCTAATACCTTGAAGTATTTATAAACATATATGGTGGTTTGTGATGATGCAGAGTCTAATGTACCAACTAAGGAAAGGTGGTGCCTTCGGCCATGGTCATGGAATCTTACACAAGTAAAGCTTTTATCAATTTGTTTGCTCTGGTTTTACTTTTGTAGAGTTTTATATTCCAGTGATAGGCATGTCGCAATCCCAACTTTATCCAATTTCAATTTTTATTCATACTAACAATGATGATGATTGCATGTTATTTGCAGTCCCATGGAATCAAATGAGAACACACAGAACCTTCAACTGCCACGGAGATGCAAATATGGAAGTTACGATCATCCATAGTATAGCACGCATACATGTCAATCATACTGTCATATTGAGATGCTTTATAGATAAGGGGTCTGGGGGACTTTATCCTCTGTCAGGTATGGAAGTGAAGTTCAACGAAACAAGAGAACTAAATATGATACAGCAAACTATACGGATAACGATTGTGCTTTAAAAGGTATCCTTCCTGAAGAGTAACTAAATTGTGGCTTATGTTAAGAAATCTTTTGATTTACTAGCATTTGTAACTAAATTGTTCTTTTGATTTACTAGCATTTGTAGAAACAAACAAAAAATGACTCTGCCAAAAGAATTCTAAAATTTTTGAGCCTATCATCATTAATTCACCAAAAGAATGTTTGTGTCTTGCCTTGAAGTTGTGCTAGATGTACTAATTTTATTAGATAGTTAATGTTTGTGTCTGTCATAATGAATTTAATTACTCACCAACACTTTGCTGGGGACATGAGCAATGTAATTGAAGTACATTAATTGTAATGCGAACTAGTCGATGAGGCTGGCTTATGTGACTCTAAGGGTGTTCTTCTCTTTCACTCTTAGATTTACAATAGAGTTTGTTTGCTGCACATGATGAAAGTTATCATCATAATTGTTACATCCTGGATGCTTAATAATCTGTTTTATTTTTTCAATGGGGTAGGTGCCAGTAGAAGTACCTTATTGGAATCAAGTCTTCAGGGACCTGGGATGGGCACTGATGGTGGATATTGGAAGGGGTACCATTCTTATTCCTTTAATAATGAACTCTCTCTCATGTCTATTTATAGTTACAACTCCTAGTGTAATCTATGAATTTAATAATTTTTGTTATAGACTAATGTATTTATATGTTCTTACTAGTATTTGTTCATTGCTCTCTTTTGTTTGTCATTTTCATGTTTTTGAGCAGTTTCGGTACAGTTGTTTTGCCAAATATCAAATTGTCGGAAGTCTGATCAGTGATTTGATGCTGGAACCAACTATGCTTGAATTTGCTCTACTATACTTGCATTTTCTTCCCAGTACTTGTATAGGCATTTTTGTTTTGTTTTCTGTAGAGTGAATTGTTCAGTGCTGTTTGAGTGACATTGTCTATAATGCATTTATTTGCAGAACAAGGCCCAGCTTGTGGTTATCGCTCATGATGTCGATCCAGTTGAGTTGGTTGTATGGCTCCCTGCTTTATGACTGAAACTCTGAAGACCATGACTGAAACTCTCAAGCAGACGGGTCGAAAAGCGAGATTGATTGGGCAAGGGATCCCAGAAGGTTAGGTCTTTTTTCTTGCTTTTGGTTCAGTTCAAATTTGTTTTCATTATCTTCTTACTTTGTCATTGAATCAACCATTTAGGGTACATATTCATTGTCATTGGTACCTTTTGCATGGCTCTGGTTAAAGACTAAGATTCTTATTCGAGCGAGTTTTTCTTTTAAGTAATGTGAAAAATGAACAGCAAGACTACTTTTTAGGTAGTCTAGTGAGTTATAAAGTTTAAAAAAACCATCTTTTAAGTTATAAGTAGAATACAAATTATATATCTGAGTATGAAGAATGGTATGGTTAGGCACATAGAGCTTGTTTTGATTACCCATATTAGTCAATCACAACATCCTGGTTTTCTTAATGGACTTTCTTTGCAGGTCATCCCATTAAAAAAATTGTGCTCTTGCGTATCGGATCCCATAATTGAAAAGGCATGTCACAACCCAACCTTGAGTCATGACTAAGGTGGTGGTTAAAAACTGAAATCAGAGTAAGGCATTTTTTTTTTTATGGTTAAATTCTAATCTTTTTGGGTGAATAAGTATTGAGACTCTTGTGATCACAAGAGTCTCAAGTACTTATTCCTCAGAAAAGATTTGTTATGTTAAAGTTCTGTTTCATAATTTGCTGGAATTCTTCGAAGTATGAACATAAACTATAATATTCTTTGTGTCTTCTTCTTACAAAGCTTTACGGCAAATAAAGCTGCATCATGATACGCTAAAAGCAAGCGCGCAATTTAACCCTGCAAAATGTAGTTGTTAGTATAGAATAAGTAGGGATCGTTCTATTCCGGGGATTGAGGGTACACCTGTCATTGTCAAACAATTAAACAATTAAAATTAAAACAAAGTATAATATTCACAAATGTATTCACAAAATATAAACATTTTACACGAAAAGGGGGGATTTTGTTTTTGGTTTTTTTTTGAAAATGAAACTAAGTTAACAAAAACAATTAAAATGCAAAAACATAAAAATACGAATGGAATGAAGGAACAAAGATCAAAACCGAAACTTATGATTAAAATTGATTCAAACCCTAATATTGTTCATCTAAGTCATGAGAAAGGAGTTGATCATGTGAAACATTCGAAAGCAAATGAATTCCCATTTTTTACTTTTCAATGCTAATTAACCTAAGCGAAAGCACCTAGATTAATCCTATCAAACATGCAATCAAACCCTAGAAAGCTAGTCAATCATGTCATGTTTAACGCATTACACATAGAGAAAGGCTATCAACTCAAGTGTACAACTTAGTATGGAAAAGTCCACCTAATTGCAATTCTCTTTAATTAAATTCGATCTTTGTACAAAACCTTTACTACTTTGATTCAAGTTTACACAAAACGAAAAGTCGATTTCATGTTCTTAAACCTAGCACCATTCATATCGAAACCCTAAGTGTTTGCAACCACATAAGATTAAAATACAAAAGTTATCTATAACGCAAATTTAATTAAACAAACCCACATAAGCAACTCTCGAATCACAATATATGAATCTGAAAATTCTCAATTAATCATAAAAATTCCAGAAATAATACTTTGTTCAAACATATATGTCAACTAGTTCATAACCAACGAAATTCAAAGCAAAGGTTACAAAGGAGAATAGGATTACACCGTGGATGAAGATGAGATGGATGATTCACGTTGTGGATTCTTGAAACTCGAAAGCAAGCTTCAAGGATGGCTATGGATGGAAGTGCTCACGGCTTCTCTTCTTCTTCTTTGGCCTTGCTTGAACTCGTGGAGATGACTAAACTTGAAACTAGAGGATGGAAAGGAAAATGGAAAGGAAATGGAGAGACAAAGAAAATGGAATGGATGAAGGAATGTCCTTTCTTCTTTGTTGTAGCCTCTATTTATAGGCTACCAAGCAAAACTATTTGGATTTAAACAAATGATGATATGTTAGGTTTGAGCATTTAAACATTAATGGAATTTATTAGGTTTGAATATTTAAACACTAATGGAATTTGTTAGGTTTGAATATTTAAACACTAATGGAATTTGTTAGGTTTGAGTCACTTTCTACTCATTTTTCCTTCAATTAATTCTCCACCAAGACTTCAGATTTTGCCCGTGACTTCTTCATATGAAATGATCCATCATGAGTGTAGATCATTCTGTAAAATTTTCAGAATTTATCTCCATGTGTTTGGGCCGGAATTTCTGCTGGACTCCTTACAGGTCCAGTTTTCCAGTTTTGCTTCTGCAGAAAATTGGGCTGACTGTTTGAAGGCCTTCCACTTCTTTTTGGCTCTTGCACTCTTCATAAGAAATGTTTCTTAGGATGTCTAGAATGGATCTGGAAGGTTTCAGCTCATTTGAAGTTCATTTGGTCAGGTGGTCGCTCCTTCTTCCTTGCTTGGCTTGGTTTCTCCTAGCCGGAGTAGGAAAATGTGTAAAGTTGACATTTTTAGTGCATTTCCATTTTTCTCCATCATTTTATGGACCTAACACTTATTTCATCATCATCTACTCCAATGTACCTAAAAGTAAAAATTGAATTAAAAATCGATTCGTTAAGGAATTAACTAAGCAAAATGTGAGGAATTAACTATTAAAATACCACATTAAAATGCTCCTATCACATCATGTCTTTGTCTATTAAAAGTTGATGCTCAAGTGAAAAGCTGATTTGAAACTCCTCAATTTTACTATTTTCCTTAAATGCTTTCTCGTATCAAGTTCTCAATTTGGTACATATGACGTTGTGTTTTGGTATGAAAAGTCTGATTTGAAATACACTCTTGTGTCACGTTCGTTGAGTCAAACTTGGAACCAAAACTTTCATTATTAGGCCTATATTAAAACAAAGTTCTTTTCTTTCTCTTTTCTACACCCTTTTGAATTTTACGACTGCTGATATACATGTTCAACATACTTGCTGACTTCTTTCCTGCCTTGCAAAAAAAAAAAATGATTTTTGATTTACCTTGCACTACGTTTTGAAACAAAGCTTCTCAATTGTTGAATTCACTTGAAGCAAAGCTTCGTTCTTTGACTACAGCTACATTGAAGTTACGAGTTTACGAACTCAAAAATAGATCACTCAATAAAGGTCTGCCTGTATTAATAACTAGGGCTAAATACAAATTACTACCCTGTGGTTTAGGTCCAAAATCAATTCAGTCCCTGAACTTCTAATTTCATCAAAAACACCCCTGCACTTTCAATTTTGATCTAATAGGTCCAATTTGTTAGTTTTCCGACAATTGAGTTATTTAACTTATTAATGTGGCTCATATATGGCCTATGTTTTATGATGTGGTGTCGAGGTGGTCTGCATAGTCAATTTAGGAGTGAGTCCTACTATTAAAAATAAATAGTTTTTCAACAAATAATCCAACTATAACTTGAACTCATAATAGAATATTAACGAATTGGACCTATTAGATCAAAATTGAAAGTGCAGGGGTGTTTTTGATGAAATTAGAAGTCCAGGGACTAAATTGATTTTGAACCTAAACCACAGGGTACTAACTAGTATTTAGCCCTAATAACTAATAGATGCTCTTGGCTTTTAAGTACTTGTGACGTTTTAGCCTTCGCCATTTACCAAAAGCCTTGGCAATGACTTTCTGATATGAACAAAATCTTTTAGCTGTGCACAGTTGGTCAAATTTCCCTTTTTTTTCCTACAAGAGTTTGCTTATAGTAAAGAGACTTTACATGTTAAGTTGATGCCAATTTCAGTTTTGCTAATGAAAAAGCTGATCTCTCATACTTTCGAATCAAAGTATGGGTAAACTTTTCATTTGTTTTAAATCTAATTCTTTTATCTGATTACTCTTTTACTCATGGTTTGTGAACTTGAATTTGTATGTGGTCGAAAGTCTAGCTATGCCTATGAAAAGTGAAAACCAACCATTACTTCAATGTACAAGGTTTATATATATGTTTACTGATTTGGTTTTTCATTAAATTTTATATGGATTATTTACTTGAGATCAAATTTTACTCCCTGATCATGCCCCTTGTTATTCACAAAATGATTAACTAATTCTTTTGATATAATAAACTGATTTCAGTGGGAGAGGAGAGGCAGTAACCAATACACCCAAGCGGATATTGATCAAGTGCGAAATGAGTGGGGGAAGTTTGTTGTCAACAAATATGTGCATGAGCCATGAAGTAGCGCGCTTGTTGCTGGTCCATTTTTGCTAAGGAAAGCATCTTTTTTTGTGCTTCTCTGCTGGTACATTGTCATGCACCATGTGTTGCATGTTTTGGAACAATCGATATATATGTATTAGCTTTTTGATGTCCCAAGTAGATGGGCATGCACTAGAATGCTTTTCTTGTTTAAAATGTTAGGTTCAATGATTAGTGGTTTGCAATGTTTATATTTGATGGTTTGCAATGTTTATATTTGATATGTAAATGGATCAAATGCACAATTTAATTCAGGAATGGGATATGTTTAAATAATCAGACAACAGAACATATATAATGATAACTGCCTGTTGTCTGAATGGCCAAAAATGAGGACAAATCACACTGCAATCATTCATATCACACATCGGTTTTTAACAAATCACTGTCTTGTAATCTACACTCACACAACAGAAGCAATTAAACTCTGTTGTCGCAAAGTTAATCAGACAACAGAAGAAATTGAATTATGTTGTCCCAAAGTTAATCAGACAACAGATATAGTCCAAGAACTGAAGTTTGAATATCAGTCAGACAACACACAAAATAAAAGTCTGTTGTTTGAGAAGCTCAACATACAACAGCTTCAAAACTAGCACTGTTGTTTGAAGGCAGCGCCGCAACTGCCGCGCAGCTGCGCCTAGCATCTGCCGAGCCACCTGCCAAGCCATCTGTCGAGTATCACACAACATGTTTAACACATACACGTTGTCTGTATGTTTCTCAGACAACTGTGTTCCACCGTTGTCTGAATTTTCATCAGACAGCGGCTCGGTCTACAACGGTGGCTCTCCATATCCCACAACGGTTTCCATCTGTCGTCTGATAATGTTTTTGGCATAGTGATTGATGGCTAAGTTGTTAAATAAGTGAATCACTTTGAATCTAATTTAGGTTTTAGTTTTGGACTATATGTTTTGTGTTTAAGTAAATCTGAATTGTGTGTAGCCCAAACTCTAGGTTACTTGACCTAGTGGTAATAGGGTTTTAATTAGAGAGAATCTTGGAGAATATCTTAGAGATATCCATTCATTGTATGATTACATTTCCTTGTACGATTCAGATTCTATGCATTGTAATCCTCTATATAAAGAGGCCCATATTATCAATGAGAATACATAGCAATTCTCTCTCAAATATCGTTTTCCTAAAACACGTTATCAACACGAAACCCTAACCCTGAAACCCTAAATTCGTAGCCTTCAAATCCCAGAAACCACCGCCGCCCACCTTGAAGCTCTCAACTTCAGGAGTCTAGAACCGGCGGCGCCACCCCCAGAACCGGCCAGAAGGACACCGAACCGGCCCCAAGAATAACCACAACATCTCCTGCCCGGTTCACACTTTTTCCGTCCACCATTTACCTTCAAATTCTGTCACAGATCGCAACTATACCCCAGAATCCGGGAACTTGGAAGAAACTCACCGGAACCAGCCATATACTTCCTGAACCGGCCAGTTGAAGCTCAGAAATTCCGAGCCGGCCAGCCACTGCCAATACCTGCACCTGCAGCACCACCGAGCCCAAACCCAGAAGCCTGCAAGCCCAAAAAGGACAAAAGCCCATAAATGAGAAAAAAAAAAAAAAAAAAAAAGGAAGGAGGCAGCCCAAGCCGAGCCCACGCCGCGGCCCATTGACGCAAGCCACGTTAGCAGCATCGTCATCAGCCACGTCAGCAGTTCGGCGCCACGTCAGCAGTTCGGTGCCACGTCACCGCAGACAACTTTTTCTGGCCACCGCCGGCGACTTTCCAGCAGTTTTCGAGCAACTTTTTCCGGCCAAATTTTCCGGCGACCTATTTCGAGGTATTTTTTTCTAAAGGTTCCGGTTTTTTTTAGAGTTTTTTTAATTCAATTTCTCTTCTTTTTCGGGGAATTGCAACCTCCCTTCTTCTACCCCCCTTTCTACATCATAGAGGAGACCAAATTAAGCCGAACTGTGGGGGTTCGTGCTCACTCCAAGTTTGGAGCTTGTAGAGTCCTCCAAACTTAGAGTTTGTTGAGATAAAACGATCGACCACAAACATCATTGTTTCGATCTAATCCAACCTCTCTTGGAATCGAATTTCTTGGAAGCGACTACGCTCGGAAATTTCTAATTTCTTGGAAATGACTACGCTCAGAAATTTTTATTGTTTTCATGGTAGCATTTTTTCGCTCCGAAACTAACCCTAATCTTTTGTTGTTTTTCTGGATGAGTAACCTGAACAAGTTGAGCTTCGCTCCACTAGAGACAACAGGCGCAAGATACCACAAGTGGGTCTGTGATGTGCTTCAGCATCTTAAGGCTGATGGGATCCTAAGTACGATCCAAGAGCCAAGTGAGAACGTGCTTACTCCTCAACAAGCTACCGCTTTTGAAGCGAATAGAGCTACGAGAGAGGCCAATGAAGCTAAAGCCATAATTCTCATGACAAGGAACATGAATGACGCGCTCCAGAATGAGTACCTCAATGAGGAAGACCCCAGAAAACTATGGGTAGAACTCGAGTAGCGTTTTGGCAATGTTCGTGACTCCCCGCTTCCTGATTTAGAAGTGAGATGGCATAGCCTCCCCTTTTGTGATTTCAAGTTTGTACTTGACTACAATTCGGAAGCACTTCGTATCAAGTCTTTAATGGAATTCTGTGGGCAGAAAATCACAAATACGATGTTGATCGAGAAGACTCTCTCTACCTTCCCCGTCTCTGCATTAATGATAGCCAAGAACTATCGAATTGATGTCAATGCTGGACGCATCACAAGATTACATGAGCTTATTGGTGATATGAACATAGCTGAAAAGCACGACAACATACTTGTGAAGAACTATAACTCTAGACCTGCGGGAGAAAAGCCAATTCCGAAGTCTAATTATAGTCGTGCCCCTAAGGGAGGGCACCAGGAGCGAAACCCTAAGGAAAGGGATTATTCTGGACGTTCTGGTCCATATTGTCACCCCAAAGAGGAAGGAAATCGCCAAGATAGGTGTGCACGGAACCGTAGAGGTCAACGTGTGAAGAGAGAGAGAGGCAGAGCCTCCGGCTATGGTGGTGGTGCCACCAAGGATTATAGTCGTCCCCAACGCGCTCTAGGCGCACCTCGATCAAGGGAGCCTAACCATGATGATGCTTGTCTTTGGTGTGGTGCGTCCAGACATTGGGCTAAAGCATGTAATGCACCCCAGAATGTTGCTAACGCGTACAAGACGTATCGTGAAGCAAGGGAAGCAAATTACATGGAGCAAGAAGATCAAGATGACTATCTCGCTCTAAGGGTTGAAGACTTCAAAGGCCAAGATCCAGAGACTGGCGATTTTGATTAAGTTTTTTTATTTTCCAAGAGATGTAATAGGCAATTGCCATATATTTTTGTAGTAGATGCCAATGGTTTAGTCTTTCTTCAAAGTAGGCTCACCCAAAGTAAGTGTGATGTCGAGGAGGGTTCTGAGATTAGTGGTACTTAAGCGAGCCTTGCTCCACTGACATCTGTCTACTCACCTGGTCACATTTATTTTGGAGTTACCGAAAGAAGTTAGACGACTACCATTGTTTTGCATTAGCTAGCATTTTGGATTAGATTTTCTTTGATCAAAGAGACAATGATGTAACTCCGTTGGCTTATGAATAAAATTTCGAGTTCTTTTCATGACTCCATTTTGATTATGAGCATATTACTTTGTGACTACGATGGCTGGGCCATCAGTATTAATTCAAGGACATGGAATGGCCCAAGTTCCCCTTGCCTAATGGCACCTTTATTACTGTCACAGAAACTCTCTACTCTCCTAGGGCAAATCACACCTATGAGTAGCCAACGGATTCCATGCGAAAAGGCATGTAGAGAACGGAAATGAGTTCCTTTGCAATACCTCTAATGATTGCGAACAAAGGCGCATCTTAGAGAAGTTTATGTGTCTCTCTAGTGGACTCTATGTCACTATTCGAGCTATTAAATCCAATAAAGTTATGAGAGAAGATCTTTTGGATTTAGACACATATTGGCTTTGTCACGACAGGATAGGTCATCCTGGCCATGATATGATGATCCGTCTACCAAAGACTTCACATGGACATCCTTTCCTTTGAGCGAAACGAAGCATGAATCAAAAGTTGATTCCTGGACTAAGTGTGACCGCCGCCGCTGCCTCTGGAGCCGCCCCCGTCCACCACCAGCCTAGGGCTGGCATAGTCCTTGTCCATGATGCCATGGATAGCGTACATCATGGTGATGACGCCGTAGGTGATGCTGCAATCACCAACTTTGCTTCAAATAGCGTTTCAGACGCTCAGGCCCAACCAAAATCCTCATTGGTTGCTTCTAAAGCCTCTCGCTCGTTTACAAATCCTGTTCATTAGGGAAACCTATGTAAGGGATATGAAAATACTCGTTCTGTTCTTATATAGAATCCATGGGGAATCTGTGGATTAATTCAACCAACCTGCGAACGGTTAAATATCTCATGATGTTGGTTGACTCGCAAACATGCTGGTCACGTGTTGTGCCATTGACCACTTGTAATGCTGCTTATACTACACTCCTAGCACATATCATATGACAACGGGCTCACTCCCCGAATCATCCTATTCAGTCAATTGGATTTGATTATGCTAGAGTGTTTACATCGAAGACTTTCGATGGTTATTGCAATGGGACTGAAGTTGGACATCATATTCCATGTACACACCCAAATGGTCTTGTGGAAACAACTACGATGGTAGTCAGGACATTGGTAATTCACACCAATCTCCTTATATCCGCTTGGGGTGATGCATTATCGCATGCAGCGATGCTAATTCGTCTACGACCCATCGCTACTCAATCTACCTCTGCGTTACAGCTAGTGACTGGGTACAAGTATCCTACTTACGCATATTTGAGTGTGCCATTTATGTGCCAATTGCGCCGCCACAGCGCACTATGATAGGTCCTTACAGACGAATGGGCAACTACGGCTTAGTTTGAGATTGCTGTGCTGTGATAAGAAGCATTTCCGAACTTGCTGTGAGAAGAAGCAGCTGAGGTGTTTGGTAAACTGTTTTTAAAAGTGTCGTGAGAACGAAAAGCAATTTCTAGGTGTTTGGTAAGTTGTAAGACAAAAGTGCTTTGGCTGGGTATAATTACCAAAATAGTCATACATGCTAAGATATGCTACTAAAATACATAATTTTGTTTTTTGATTATGTAACCATACCAAATAAAAAAATTTCTCATGTATTATCCTTGTACCATTGCTTGGACCGAATAAAAGATTTAATTTAAACCCTTCAATATGCATATTATGTTTTACTATTACACAAAATAAGTCTAGAATATTTAGATTAATTTCCTTACCATAGTTCAACGGGAACCATTACACAAAATATATTAAAGTTACTTGAAATTTGCAACTAAAGGCTAAGTAGATACATTCATTAGACTTTGTGCAACTGTATTTTTTAACACCTCCATTTCTTATAGTTTGACGCACACATGAGAAATGTTCATTCAACAAGTCTATAGTTTACTCTGCCTGGTAAAGAAAAGTGCATCTTATAGTTTGACGCACACATGAGAAATGTTCATTCAACAGGTCTATTAGGCGAATCAGCTGTAATGCAAATTCTTCACATCCCAAGGGAAGAAGGGAAGAAGTGAAAGCTTTGATACATTGATAAGTTGAAAATTTGAGATCTCACAATTGCAAGATAATACAATCAGAGAGTCATACACGAAAATCTAAAATCTAAACATCACCTCATAAACTTAGTAAGAAAGGAAAACGAGTATCGTAAGACTAGGAGGTGGTCTAAATAACATGAAAATTCAGCCAACAATATAAACTCTAGCAACTACTTTATAGAGCATATCCTCTTGGTACTAGCCGTCCATCGAATTAGTCATATGAAGCAAGAATCCTGGACATTGGCCTGCAAATATCATCCATGAGAACACAACATACAAATAAGGATTAATTACAGTTTACCCCCCTGAGGTTTGGGGGTGTCATCATTTCACCCCCAAACTCTCAATTTCACTTTTTTACCCCCTGAACTTTCCAATTTCAATCAGTCGTGTCCAATTTCTCCTATTCCGTCCAAATTGGACATTAACTCTGACTTTTAAGGGGTAAAATGGTCATTTCAAGACAAAAAAATAAAAAAATTAGTTTTTTTTTTTTTTTTTTTTTTGTCTTCAACCTATACACCACAAGTTATAATAGGTTTATAAAAACAAAAAAAATACTCTAGGTGGTTAAAAGGCGCTCGCTGGTCTACGATATTTGTGATATATCTCCGATAAAGTGAAGAATTTTAGGATATATCCCCAATAAAGTGAAGAAATATCTGTAAAAAATAATTTTACACTTTATCTGTAAATAAATATCTGTAAAAAATGATTTTACACACTCGCTGGTCTACGATATTTGTGATATAGCTCTGATAAAGTGAAGAATTTTAGGATATATCCCCAATAAAGTGAAGAAATATCTATAAAAAATAATTTTACACTTTATCTGTAAATAAATATCTTTAAAAAATGATTTTAAACAGATATTTCTTCACTTTATTGGGGATATACAGATATTTACAGATAAAGTGTAAAATCATTTTTTACAGATAGTTCTTTACTTTATTGGGGATATATCATAAAATTCTTCACTTTATTGGAGATATATCACAAATATCGTAGACCAAAAATGATTTTACACAGATATTTCTTCACTTTATTGGTGATATACAGATATTTATTTGCAGATAAAGTGTAAAATTATTTTTTACAGATATTTCTTCACTTTATTGGGGATATATCTTAAAATTCTTCACTTTATCGGAGATATATAAAAAATATCATAGATCATCGAGCGGCTTTTAACCACCTAGAGTATTTTTTTATTTTTATAAACCTATTATAACTTGTGCTGTATAGGTTGAAGATAAAATAAAATTTAAAAAAAAAAAAAAAACGAAGAAACATAAAAAAAAAAACAAAAAACAAAAAACAAAAAACAAAAAAACAGAAAAAAAATAAATAAAAAAAAAAAACTAATTTTTTATTTTTTTTTATTTTTTGTCTTGAAATGACCATTTTACCCCTCAAAAGTCAGAGTTAAAGTCCAATTTTGACGGAATAGGAGAAATTGGACACGACTGATTGAAATTGGAAAGTTCAGGGGGTAAAAAAGTGAAATTGAGAGTTTGGGGGGTGAAATGATGACACCCCCAAACCTCAGGGGGGTAAACTGAAATTAATCCTACAAATAATTTCACTTTTGAAGAGATATTCACTACTCTGATATTGGCGAATGTTAAGGAGTCATGAAAGGCACTTGTATTGCAGCTACAGATTTCCAGTGCCTTCATAGAAATCATGTTGACAAAACTGAAGCCACCATAACTTTTAAGCAAATATATTAGAATCAATATGCTGTATGTTCAGGAAGGTTTCCTATTGCCATCCTGAAAGAAAAGAGAGCATTTGAACAAATATAGAACCTCAATGCCGTAAGTGAATCAACAGTGGCAATAGGATTTTAAATGTTAGCACACGTACATATATAAGGTTTAAGGATGTTAACATAAATATACCAGCAATGAGTTCCAACAAAAGTATTTCTGGAACGTTGTCTATCTCCAGAATCAAACATGCATGCAGATACACCAAAGTCAGCTAACTTGACTGCCCCATTAGAATTGATCAATATATTCCCAGCCTGCAAATGAGGGCTAAGAACATCAATAAGAAACTCAATGCATAACATCCTTCAACATGAAAAGACATGCATAATGCTGTGCTATGACATATGCAGACATGTTCTTACAACTATAGAATGTCCGATGCATCTAAGAGTGATGCCTAACTCAAAAACTTTAAAGATGACTTCTCAGGTAAATTCTGTTATAAATGCCTCATAATTGTGCGCAAACTGTAATGGGACAAATTCTTTACATACAAGTTTCCTATAACTACTCAAGTCAGCCAAACTTTAGTGGATGTGTGGAAAAAAGTATGTTATCTATAAATGTCCATATATGTTAAGACAGAGGACCCAAGAGAACAAGTTGAGCCAAATATAAGCACTAAATCACCAATATGTTGGATTTGAAAGAATAAAATAAAGAAACAACTTTGGATTACAAAGAGATTAGTCCACATACCAGGTCATTATTGCATTTTCCAGATCAAGAACCTTGATAGCAGCTATCTCATTAAGTGGTACGTAGAGTGCTCTGTACACACTAGCACTAACACCTTCACCCACTTCTTCATATAACTTATACTCTTTTGGATCCAAAGGAAATCTTTTCTCTGATACTTGCTCCATGATTTGTTCTTATATCACACTGTTTAGACCCTCTTTACTTCTGGATTTCTCAAAGAAGACAAATAGAGTGAGCCCCAAAGAGATTAGCATCAAACTAGAATGGGGCTTCTTCCAATTTGGTAGCATTTTCCCTTCGTTCAGCACAAAATAGTTGATACATTCAGCAAGTTCATCGGTTTTCCAGATCCCTCAGTTTCAGTATTGGTAGATTTCTTGCTTCCCATCTAAAGATAAGACATGCTTAGTAGTAAACAAACAATTGTTATGAAGTACCATGTCCAACACCTAACACGATTCTCAAAAAACAAAGATGTTGACCACAATCTAAAGAGCTACTTTGTTTCAACAAGCAATCTTTCTAAAGCTGAAACCATATGAACTGAGTTTCTAAGACAGGTCTACAAATAATGGGGAGGGCTGCAGACTTGCATTATTGAACCTAGGAAGATTTCAATCAGAACGTTAACTAATGTGATATCATGACACACACACATGGTAAACAAGAAACTACATGCAATCCCAACCAATTCACTTATCTATCTTCTTAATCAGCAACCAAAACGTTCAAAAAAGAGTTTATCAAAGAAACTGAACTCCTTATCATTCAGGAGTCCATTGATGAGAAGGACAGAAGTGAAACTGTTCATACATTATATGTTGATATGGACATACCATATCCACACATGTTGCTCAAATACTGATAAAAAAAGCATACTACAAACAACCATGCTGCACGATCATAATTGTTTCTCAAGCTATGAAAAGTTGACTATGGATTGAAGCTGAATCTGAAATTCATCATCTCTAAGTGGAAACATACTTGGTTAATTTAGCAAAAGAATAATGTAACAAAGAGAACTAAGCTGAAACCATACTTTTAGTCATTTAATTTTGATAAGTAGAAAAGAAAATATGATCTTCCCCACCATTTTTTAAGAAACCCAGAAAGCTTCAATTGTCAAAGCTTCACATCCCAATAGCCATTATTCATAGTTAAGTAAACCAAATTAAACCCACCTGATAATTCAGGTAGAATAAACAATAAGAATAACAGAGTTCATCCACCAAAATCATAATTGTTTCTCAAGCTATGAAAAGTTGACTATGGATTGAAGCTGAATCTGAAATTCATCATCTCTAAGTGGAAACATACTTGGTTAATTTAGCAAAAGAATAATGTAACAAAGAGAACTAAGCTGAAACCATACTTTTAGTCATTTAATTTTGATAAGTAGAAAAGAAAATATGATCTTCCCCACCATTTTTTAAGAAACCCAGAAAGCTTCAATTGTCAAAGCTTCACATCCCAATAGCCATTATTCATAGTTAAGTAAACCAAATTAAACCCACCTGATAATTCAGGTAGAATAAACAATAAGAATAACAGAGTTCATCCACCAAAATTAAATTTCTCCTCTTTCCAATCTCTATTGTAAGCAGGACAATTATACTTCACAATAATTAAAACTTTCAGCTTTGTATCCCAAAATAAGCAAGACACAAGCTTCAATCTATCTTAAAAGCACAAACCCAACTCACAGAAGAATACCAATTGCATGGGTACGAATCAAAAAAAGATTGAATCTGAAAGAGTAAGGTAAAGAGAGCAAGGTTGAACCTTTCAATGACAGTTGAGAGAGAAGGAGGAGAAGTTAGATGAGGATCGAATTATCCAATGTTGAGATGTACAAGAATTCTCCTATATAACAATTCAATGAAATCTGATCAATTTCTCGAAATAAAAAGTAAAGAGAAGTAGTCAAGCAGACTTTGGGTTTTGGAAATCTGACTGAGTAAAGCTCACATACCTTACTCCTTTTTGTGCAGTTATAGAGGAATCAGAGAAATTGGGTTCCTTTTGATTCTATCTGCAGAGAAGAAGCATAACCCAGAAGACCCAAAGTTTGCGCAGAGGAAGGAGGCGAGGCCGGCGAGAATCCACGAATTAAAGGAGGTCAACAGCGACGAGCTGAAGAAGAAGGCGATCTGAGAGAAGACGAGGGAGAACCAAACACCGAAGAAGAGGAAGGGCTATGTCTGCCTCGCGATGGAGAAAAGATAGGCTTTAGCTGTTTCGATGTAATTTTTCGAAAAATGACAGAATTGGCAGTTTGACAAATTTCATTCAACTCTCTACTGTTGGTGCTCCGTGTTTTCCCAAAGCATCTTTTAAAAGCTACAAATTGTAGCTTCCCAAATTCGGCTTTCCGGATAAGCAATTTCAACCAAAAGAAGCTTTCAAGAATTTTACCAAACACCATACTTTTGGCCCAAAAGCAGAAGCAGCCCCAAAAACACTTTAGGAATCAATCCCAAACTAAGCCTACGTTGGATTTGAGATTCCCACAATCGTCCGCCACTTAATGCCCTTGCGGATGTCACTTTGATGAGACAGTCTTCCAGTCATTAGGGGGAGATAAGAACACATATGTTCAGCAGGAACGACATGAATTGTCGTGGTCTGGCGCCACTATGTCTCATCTCGATCCTTACTAAAGTGACGAGATCACACATATCTACTGCAAACATACCTGCAAGGATGGACGTCCCTTCGAGAGGACGTAGTGCCACCCTACACGGAGGTAGGCATGGCTCCAACGCCAAAGAAAGTGGCATTCTGGCGTTACAGGCCATGGCCCCAGCTAGGATGCATGGGAGGCCCATGGGTTCGAAGGATATTTTGGCACAACCCAATCCTTGGATCATCGACACTTAAAATCCGTCTCATGAGTATCTTCCGGATTATGGTTATCGTTGGGGGACGCCTCAACGTCAGAACCTATTCCTGAGAATATAGAGCTCTATGAAACTTACACTGGTGTACATGAGACGTGGGATAGAAACTCCATCATAATTGATGATGTAGTTGCGCATTTCGTTGTGCATGAGTTTGTTGAGTCCGATGATATCGAACCACATTTCGTTGATGAATGAATGCCGACGTAGAGAAATTTGGCCTAAATGAAAAAATGCAATCTAGGTTAAGTTGGATTCTCAAATGAAGAGGAAGGTTTTTGAGCTAGTGATGCCAACACCTCCTAACATAAAGCCTGTTGACTAATGGGTCTTCATTAGAAAGTGTGGTAAGAAAAAGATGTGGTAATCTCGCCTTATGGCGCAAGCCTTTTCACAAAACGCCCTGGAATCGACAACGATGAGACATATTCTCTCGTAATGGATGTCACTACACTCCACTACCCTATCAGTTTGGTAGTTTCTGAATAACTGATCATGCAGCTTAGAAATGTGGTCACTACGTATCTCTATGGGGATCTAGATACGGAATGTACATGAAGGTTCATGGTGAACTTCATTTACCCAAGTCAAGTGGCTCTAGACCACGGAACACGTTTTACAAAGAGGTTGAAACGCTCACTAAAGTGACCACTTGATTGGGAAGGGATAGGCCCATGCGTTTCCATAACAAGTTTTGGATTCCATCACAGTTCGTGTTGGACATGATCTTCATTGGAAGCCCTTAAAGAGTTAAGGGAAACAGCTGAACACTTGAAATCCGTGTTTGAGATGAAGGGTTTTGGGAGAACACGATTATGTCTCGGTTTGGAACTTGAGCATCTTGTTGATAGATGCTTAGGCATTTTGACAAGGTCAAGCCTTCAAGCACTCCCATGATCTTCTGTAGTCTTGATCCTAAAAAGGATCCTCTTCGTCCAAAGGATGATGACGAAGACGTGCTAAAGGTAGAAGTGCCTTACTTAAGTACAATAGGCGCATTATTATACTTAGCTCAATGCACAAGACCAGACATCTCATTTGCAGTGTTAGTTAAGGTATAGCTCTGCACCAACGCGACGCCATTGGATTGGTGTAAAAGATATCTTTCGTCGGTACTTGAGATGTACGATTGATATGAGCTTGTTCTATCCCTACAGAGAGATGATGGATTCGGACCCATCACACACCAGGAACGCCGCCAACACTGGCCTGCGTCCATTATCTCCATCCCAAAACGACATGTGTTTTGGAAGGTTTTGCTGATATTAGGTATCTCTTTGACCCACACAAAAGTCTTCCCAAACTGGTTAAGTGTTCAGCATGGGTAAAGAGAGAAGCACCGCGTTTGGGCGACACAAGGGGGAGTGTTTAAGTAAATCGGAATTGTGTCTAGCTCAAACTCTAGGTTACTTGACCTAGTGGTAATAGAGTTTTAATTAGAGAGAATCTTGGAGAATATCTTAGAGATATCCATTCATTGTATGATTACCTTTCCTTGTACGATTCAGATTCTATGCATTGTAATCATCTATATAAAGAGGCCCATATTATCAATGAGAATACACAACAATTCTCTCTCAAATATCGTTTTCCTAAAACATTTTGGATTTTAAATTTAGATAATTTAACATAATTTCAATTCTTGAGATTGACTTTTTACTATGAATTTTTTCATAAATAGCATGTTAATATTATATAGGTGAAAACCGCCTAAACCGACCAAACCAAACCATCTTTAATTGGATTGGATTGGGTCAGGTTGAGCTTATTTTTTTTGATGACCGGTTTTCCAAAATGCCTAAACCGTTCACTTTGGCATAGAGATGGTTTGGAGTTAAAATCAATCCAACCCAATCCGTGTGCAGCCCTAGCTGTGTGGTTGCGACAGAAAGATATGAAATAGATAAGGCCATGTGGCATCTGATGCGGGAAGCGTGAACACGATAGTAAGAGATTCTGTCAAGCGTCGAAAGCCATATGAGATGAGCTAGAATCCACTAGCAATTACGGGCACAACCGTAAGAAACATAGAGAAACTTCTCTAATATTTGGTTTTTTATTGATAAATTGAATGAAAATTACAATCTAAGAGGTGCCTTATATATAGGGCACATAGCATAAACCTAATACAACTAGAAAACAAAAAGAATAATTTATTATAGACTAAAACTAGAAAACCTAATTAAACCTCATTAAATAAAAATCAGAAATAGAATCATAGATACTAAAGAATATTGCGCAAATATATAATTGGAATCCCAACCAAGATTTTGCTCGAGAATCCCGATATATCCAAAATAATAATTTATGATTAATTACATCATTAAGAACCCTATTTGAATACAAATTGCCAATATTCAAATTATTCTTCTTAATGTGAAGACGCTTCTTTCTTTTCGAGATTTTTTGTTGAAATTGGCTAAAATCTCGTCCTACATCAGCATCACATGATAGGCCTAAAGATGAAAGAAAAAAAATGGTCTGAAATGGTCAGCAAAGCTTAATTAAGCAATCGGTCCATTAATTACTTAATTAATTGATCACCATGTGCATGCAGATTCCATTCTTCAATTTATTTTAATTTTTTTTTCTTTTTCTATTTCTTCTTATCCACCAACACATGGCCTTCACATTCTTGATGATGTTGATCTTGGTCAACTCGTTCATTGATTGTTGACTTTTCTCATCATTTGTGTCGAAAATTCTACTTTGCTCTTAAATCGTGTCATTTCTTTTCGGTTTCCGTAATTCCGCTTATTTCCTACAAAATAAATAAAAATAGATTAATTATATAATAATTGACTTGAGGATTAACTTATTTATAGTGTTTTAGATACAATTACATGCATAGAAATGCGTTTAATCAAGAAGCCCCTACCATTTGGTGTAGTGGCATAAGTTTCCTCTTCATAATTGGGGGGTCATGAGTTTGACTCACGGAAAACTAGTTGTCGTAGTTAGTCCCTGTAGTTTCAATTTAATCAATTTAATCAATAACACCCCTAAACTTTCTAATTTCATCAGCCATGTCCAGTTTCACTTGTTCCGTCTAAGTTAGACGTTAACTCCAACGGTGGGGCCCACTTTAGGGGCTAAAATGGACATTTCAAGACAAAAAAAAACCACCTACTTCTTCGTCTGATCCTCCTCTCCCTCTCCTCAACACACTGGGAACCTTCACCGAGGTCTATTCTCTCTGTTCTTCGCCATGTGAAGCCTGAAACCCAGCTCTACCTCTCTCCGGCTCTCTTGTCTCTAAATTTTCTCTTACTCTATTAATCCCTATTCATTCCACTTATTAAGAAAATTTTGGATCCAAAGACTCAAACTTTCCCTTTCATTTCATAGTTTTTAGTGCTTCAAACCGCCTTGAAACAAAGAAAGAAACTTACACTGTTCATAAGACATGTAAAAATCCAAGCAATTATAGCACAAACAATGGGCTCACAGTTTCCACGAGTCCCAATCGTAAACATAAACGGATTAAAGAGCCATGCCATCATAGAAATCATCGACAAATTCTCCAGCATCCCATGAAGCTTTAGTATGGTCCGTATTAACAAACTCACAAGCAAATCTACATAATTTGAATAACCCAAAAACCATGTCAATTCAAACTCTGGCAAAAACAGCATAACCCACATTAAAACGAAGTAAAAATTACTGTACCTGCAGCTGAGAAGATGAATTTACCCCAAGAGCAAACTAGGTAAGAGCAAAAACGGGAGCAGAGGGGAGTACGTACCTATAGGTCGATCTTTCGAATGGGGATTTACCATAAGCCATTAGTAAAAAAGCTACTGAAAAAACTTACTTTCCGAATTCGGTGTTGCGTGGCTTCATCGGTGCCGTAAGTTTTTTCCCAATCAAAGTCGACCCGGTTCTATTTGATAAAGTACTGGATGATGCTAATCTTCGATATCAACCACAAGCTTAACGAGGCGGTTCCGGTTCTGTATTCGCACTAATCTACGACTCAAACTTCCCTTTCGTTTTGATGTTTTGTTGGACTGTTCAACCGGTTGAAGGTTTTCGTGTACTACTTGTCGGTGAATACAACATGAACTTGCTCTCCGAGGTGACAATTCATCGGGCGCTGTTGACTAGCGACTTATTGACTGTTCACCCTTCCCAAGCAGACTTGTCTGAAATGACCATTTTAGCCCTTACAGTGGACCCTAACATCGAAGGTAATGTCCAATTTGGACGGAACAAATGAGATTGAAGACGGCTGATGAAATTAGAAAGTTTACGGGTGTACTGATTAAATTGAAATAAAAGGGACTAACATGATGTTGGATCCAAACCTCAGGAGGGTAAACTGAAATAAGTCCTTATTTATATGAAAAGACCAAGCAAGAAGGCATAGCAAATTTATTAACAAAATAACGATTAAGGGATATTATAAAGGTGAAAATGTATTGTATTTGGACTTCTATGATCTTTTAAAGATTTTTGTGGAATTCAGAAGTCTAGGGGTATTCAATTATGATTGTTAAAGAATCTCTAAAAGTCTGGGCATATTCAATTTGAATTTTTAAAAGCAGATTTCAAATCTATGAAATTTCGGGAGTATTCAATAATGACTTTTGATTTTTTTTTGAAAAAGAATTTCATTAAAATTGATTAACTTTTGATGAGTCTACAGAAGTTTAGATGTATTAAAAAATCCATGAATTGTAAAAGGTTAATTTGCAAATGATGGATTTGCATAGATTGTCTAGTGTAAATTGTAAACAAAATAGGCTTTCATCAATCCAACCTCTAGACTCAAGATTTCTGTGAAATATAATTATCTTCTTTTTATTATGATAAATTTTATTTACACGTGCTTTTTTACTGGATACACATCTCATTAATTTTTTTGTTCAATTTTCTCATCAAACTTCCTCTTATATCCCTTCATATTTTATTTATAAAAAAAAAGTAAAACAAGAACAAACAAATATTATTCCTTCAACATGTTCTAAGATGAAATTTTTTTTCTTTTATTTTCTTCTAGTTCTTTTTTAATCTTTTCGAGAAAGAAAATGTTGATTGTGTTTTAGTTCTTCTCATTTGTACTTGGAGATTTGGTGAGGTGATCTCCAAATTAAAGAACTGAGGAAAAGATGTGGAACTTGGTTATACCCAACAACTAAGTTTAATGGGTACTAGTTTGGGAATTTCTCTCTCAATGAACTAGGTTTGTTGATATGCTCTGCAATGATGACTGCAATTTCTCTCATAAATCCTTTTTTTTTTTGGCTTTTTTAATAGGACGTGATAAGAGTAATATGGGGTTTAGAAAAATCCAAAAAATTAGAAACAAAAAGGGGTGTGTATTAAACAATAGAGGATGTGTTAATATAATTACTCTTTTATTATACTGTACTCTCTCTCTCTCTCTCTCTCTCTCTCTCTCTCTCTCTCTCTCGTACCGAGGCGACCTCCCTACCATTCTCGCCAAGTTATGCCACTAAGAGCTCATAGCCGCCAAAACCCTACTCCGACCTCGAGATCATTTTTAGCCTTCGAATACCATACCAAACTTCACTTCTATAACCCAGCATGCTTATATATCTACAAATTGAAATAATGAAGTTAAATAAAGTGAGAAAATAAGTTGTCGGCAAGTAATTCATGTATCTGATAAAAAAGTAATTATAAATGGTTTATTCTCTCTTTCCATAATGTGTCCTTTTATATATATAGGAATTATGCATGTTAAACTTTTGTTTATTAGAATTCTGTTAAGTGATGAATCATAAAAAGTTTATCCAATCTTCGAGAATCCATAGAAGTTTATCATTTGTCTTCACAAATTCATAAACATTTATCTCTTAAAATCTATGGAAATCTTAAGATTTTCTAAATTTGCCTACTTTAATTCCGTAGAATTTTGGAAATCATGAATTCTTTTTAAATCGATCACTTCAAAAAAGTTTGCATAAATCTAAATACAATACACTCCTTAGCCAATAGGTGATAGATAAAGAAAGATCTTAGCATTTTATTTTGTCAATTTTTGAGAGAGGTGGCTAACAAGTTTACAATGCAGCAATCTTAGATGTCACTTTATTCAGATAAGATCATCATGGAAATTCAAGCTACAAGCATGTTCAGACAATCTGCTTTACGTCTAAGAACAACAAGAAAGGTGTCCAAGCGGAGTGTTAATTATCGATTGTTCACATTTTTGTCGGTACAAGTCGAAGAGCTCATCTAAGATTTCTTCTCCAAATTGCTTCTTTAGCATCCCCTCCAAATAAGCTCTCATGTGAGAAGCAATCTTCTGGGATATTGAAAGAGTGTCGTCTACCAAGGGATGAGTTATGTCTGCCATTATGTCTATGCTAAAGCATCCATTTCGTTTGAGAGCAACTTCAAGTTCTTGAGGTGACATGGAATACACAGGCATGTTGAATGAATCTACCTTCTCTTCGCTAACAACTCCCTGCATAAAGGAAAAATAAACACATAGCAGGCATAAGGATGTGCTGTGCAATCCAACATAATAACAACATGAATTGCATGTTTGAATAAAATCTGCATTATTTGCTAGGTAAAATTAAGAATTTATGTGTACTAATAGCGCGCAATTTATCCTAGGGAACTATAATGCTATTGACGGTGAGTTAAACAAGCTAGGCATTTGTTCCATTTTTGAACATATTAGATTATTGACATCACTGGATGAATCATGGCTTAACTTTCTAACCAAGTCCATGAGGCAAGATCCAAGAAGTTGCAAGCTCACAAGAGAATGAGAATAATTAAGGAGAGCCGTTGTTGGTGACGAAAAATTTCGTAGAGGATTTTGACTCACCAATGAATGCGGACTGGAGCGGGAGCTGATCGGGAACAAACGAGAAGTTTCCTTGGGGCGTTGACTCGAAGTTTGACCGTCGGCTCGAGGAGGAGGGGGGTACCTGCAGAAAACCCTCCGATGTCTAAGCTAGTACGTTTCTTAATAGTGGAGCAGAAAGAATCGGAATGAGGTATCTTACTTGTTCAGTATGCCCCTATTTATAGGTGAGGGAGAGCTCGCACCACAAGTCGCTTTTTTATATCGCTTTGATAATTGTAGTTATTATCGCCATCATTCTGCGTTATTTAATAACGCCATCACTCCGCGTTATTTAATAACGCCATAACGCCAACCGTATTATTAAATAACGCCATCACTCCTCGTTATTTAATAACGCCATCACTCCTCGTTATTTAATAACAGCATCACTCCGTGTTATTAAATAATGTCATCACTCCGCGTTATGAAATAACGCCATCACTCTGCATTATTAAATAACGCCATAACGCCAACCGCGTTATTAAATAACGCCATCACTCCTCGTTATTTAATAACGCCATCACTCTGCATTATTAAATAACGCCATCACTCCGCGTTGTTAAATAACGTCATCATGCCACGTTATTATGACCGCCTTTAATAGCCTCCTTCATTGTGGTATTAACAATGGTAGTTATCGCCGGATTTACGATCGTCATTACCGGCGTACTTATGGCGAAGGTGAACCGTCACAATGGTAGGCCAAAATCGTTGACTACCCCCATAATGCCCCCAAATTTTCTCTTTGGACACTTGTTCTAAGAGGAAATTTCTAAAATCTAGCCCCGGCCCCGACCCGAGCCCAACTCTGAGGTTCCCTCTTTCAACGCCGTATGATCTCCTTCTCCTCCTTGCCTTGATGCAGCTATCACCATCACCTTGAACCTCGACAAGATTTGACACCTCGACGAGGTGACGCTTAATGCTTTTCGAATTTACGTATCCTTTAGAGTTCACCTCCTCAGCGATAACTTTTTTCCCCTTCGAGACCCTTTTTCCTTGCAAAGAGATATTTTTTTCTCATCGAGAGCATTGTTCTTCGCTAAGAGCTTTCCTTACCGAGAGCCTTTTTGCCGTCGAGAGCTTCTTCTCGTTGACGATGTTTGGTCTTTTTGTCTTGAGTTTTCCCTGTTGAGGACGGGCTTTCCTCGTCAAGGAAATTTTCCTCCGTTGCGGGCTTTCCTCGTCTAGGATACTTTTCTTCGTCGCGGGTTTTCCTCGTCGGGAGACCTTCCTCGTCGACAATGCTTTTCCTTCGTCTAGAGCTCCAATCGGCGATGTTTTTCCTTCATTGCGAGCTTTTCTCGTCGAGAGATCGGCCTTCCTCATTGATGGTGTTTTTCCTTCGATGAAGGCCCTCCTCGTCGAAGACATCTTTTCTTCACTGAAGGCTAATCGAGGGCTTGCTTTTCCTTCATCGGTAGTCCTTTTACTCCTCATATTGCCCCTGTGTTTTTCTTTGCTACGTACTCAAAAGCATAGGAAGAGTAACAGTCCGTCGCCTATACTTCAATGCCGTTCTTACCAAGAACCTGTACTTAAGACTTAAGAGAAGTTCAATAACAATGAAAAACACAAATTTATTCAGAGCAACAACAGTTCAAAATCAAACCGTATATGATGAATTCATGGATTACCCTCAAGGTGAAGAATTAGTTTTTGTATGGGACACAGAGTTGCCCCCATTTTCCTTCAAGTCTAATAAACAATATATTATTTATTTTGGCCACCGGCCTCATACATTCCTTTTGGCCCTCGGCCTCACACATACATTTTGGCCACCGGCCTCATACATTCCTTTTGGCCATCGGCCTCACACATACATTTTGGCCACCGGCCTCATGCATTATTTCGGCCACCGGCCTTGCGCTTATATTCCGGCCACCGGCCTCATATATTTATTATGAAATGAGATTCGGTTATAGCTATCCCTGTTTGTTCGGCGGGCAAGGTTTACCATTAAATCACACAAGTTAAGCAAATAATATTTTATTTATTTTGGCCACTAGCCACAAATACATTTCGAATACAAAAGGAAGTGAAAATCAAACAAATGATTATTAAAAGAAAGAACATCAGTCTATGTTACCTGGTTTTTGCCCCCTCGACCCTTATAATAATATCATCCGTGTCTCTTGGCGGGTCGCGCAATAGATTTTCATATAGGGGTGTACCTGGGAAGAGTCCTTCGCGGAAGGCGATTGCCGCGCATTGAGGGTCACAATTGATGTGCATCATCTCTGCCTTGAATCTCTTGAAGAAATACTCGATTTTCTCTCCTACCTTTTGCTTGGTGTTGAATAAGGTCGCCATGTCCTTCTTTTCTTTGCGGCTGCAGAAATATTGGGAGATGAAGGTCCTGCTCAAAGTGTCGAAATCCGGGATTGACTGAGGCTGGAGATCCTGGAACCAAGCCGAGGCTGGTCCCGTGAGACTTGATGGGAAGAGCTTACACATCAGCTTCTCATCTGTTGTCTCGATGGACATCTGTTGTTTGTATCCTTTGATGTGGTCTACGGGGTCGGTGGTTCCATCATATTTTTGGAAAACAGGGGTTGTGAACCGTCGGGGCTTTGTCTCATTTAAGATGACGTCGGTGAATGGGGATTTTCTGACGTCCCTCGCGATATCAGCCGCTAGCTCTCGGGGGCCAGTGCGCTTGCACTGTTTGATCATCTTCTCCATTTTCTCTCGCCACTCTTCATTGCGTGATCGCTTGTGTCGTCCTTCCCCGATTCTACCATTATCGTTCAGTGTGCCGCTCAATCTCTCAACCAAGGTTTCGCCTGCGCCACCGGCTATCGTGTTGATTATCCTGTGGCTATGGTGGGCATCGTTGAGCTCTTCATCCGAAGAGTGGCTGTTGAGCTGGAGGATCCTTTCGAGCCTTCTCTGTCGACGAGCTTCTCGGTCCTGCTTTTCCCTCCAGAGTTGCTCAACTTCTTGTCTCAGCGTTTGTGCCTCGCCAACTGGAGGCAAGTTTAGATCGCCGACCAAATTTGGGAGAGGCTCATTCAGGGGCTGGTCAGGGGGTTGGGCTTCGTCTCTCCCAGTCCTTAGAGACAGAAAGGGGATTCCACCAGGCACAACTCCCGCCATCACTTTTTAGGGAAAAGTGTTTCCCACAGACGGCGCCACTTGTTGGTGACGAAAAATTCCGTAGATGATTTTGACTCACCAATGAATGCGGACTGGAGCGGGAGCTGACCGGGAACAATCGAGAAGTTTCCTTGGGGCGTTGACTCGAAGTTTGACCGTCGGCTCGAGGAGGAGGGGGGTACCTGCAGAAAACCCTCCGATGCCTAAGCTAGTACGTTTCTTAATAGTGGAGTAGAAAGAATCAGAATGAGGTATCTTACTTGTTCAGTATGCCCTTATTTATAGGTGAGGGAGAGCTCGCACCACAAGTCGCTTTTTTATGTCGCTTTGATAATTGTAGTTATTATCGCCATCATTCTGCGTTATTTAATAACGCCATCACTCCGCGTTATTTAATAACGCCATCACTCCTCGTTATTTAATAACGTCATCACTCCGTGTTATTAAATAATGTCAACACTCCGCGTTATGAAATAACGCCATCACTCCGCGTTATTAAATAACGCCATAATGCCAACCGCGTTATTAAATAACGCCATCACTCCTCGTTATTAAATAACGCCATCACTCCGTGTTATTAAATAACGCCATCACTCCGCGTTGTTAAATAACGTCATCATGCCACGTTATTATGACCGCCTTTAATAGCCTCCTTCATTGTAGTATTAACAACGGTAGTTATCGCCGGATTTACGATCGTCATTACCGGCATACTTATGGCGAAGGTGAACCGTCACAATGGTAGGCCAAAATCGTTGACTACCCCCACAGCCGTTAGGGCTGCCTGGAAAAGTAAGTAGCATCAGTCCTCCATACACAATTTCGTGTGCCCTAGCATGCAGGAAGTATTCCATGTCCTCAGCATATTGAGCTTCGTAAGCCCTCACTACTTCATTTGTGGAGTTTGAGTAACAGATGTGACGTCCTTTATTCCAAGCAGGACTTTTTTTTGTCCAATACCTCTTTTGGTACTCTAGAAAGCCATTTAATGGCATGAGAAGAGTGAACATAGTGGATGGAAGCATTAGGAAATAGCCGACCATAGATACAACCCAGCACACCAGCTGCATAGTATTGGTTGTTCCGAGGGAGGGACTTGAAGAGCATGTTAAAGTTTTTTTTTTTTTTTTTTTTTTTTTTTTTTTGTAAATTCAATAGAGGATTAGGTGATATTAGTTCCTTTGCGATAGCCGATTTGGGGTGACTGACACCCACCCACAATCTCAAAAGAAAGGGGGCTATCACAACCGGGAACCCACCGCCCATCCCTCTATTTTATGTTATTAATAAAAGAAAAGAAAATACAAGAAGAGAGAGGGACATGAACCAAAACCTCTCTGAGAACAAAATGAAATAAAGCACTCAAAGTGAGCACTAAGCAATAGTTACAAACTGATGGATAGAAGAAGGACATGCAGTAACCATGCCTATATATGTGACCACGCAGCAACCATATATATGGAACACACCTATAGTTCATCAGCAACCATGCAGCAGAAACCACCATAACCCAAGCCCACCTTTTCATGAAGTCTATCGAACACCACAAAATTTGAGGTATGATCATTAAAGAATACTTGAAATTCAGGGATTTGAGAATTCATTCCTCGCCTTTGGTACTTGAGTTCGACAGCTTCATCTATGTTTTCAACTGCGAAAAATGTTTGGGTCCAACAGAGCAACCCAGGTCTGCAATTTTGAAGGTGGAAGATGACAAGAGGTCTATGTCAAGCTTTTCTGCAATTTGCCCTTTTTAGAAGTTTTTTGGCAACATCCACAACTCCTTTCTGCAAAAGCCAAGATTGTGCTTGGTTACTTTTTTTTTTTTTTTTTGGCTAGTTTGACGATGCTGCTTTTGGTTGAGAAGATCCACAACACTTGATTTTTTTTTCTTTCTTTCTATTTTTCTTAGCCAAATTTTACTGTAAGGACTGAGAAACTGTGAAGGTTCATACAATCAGATAAATTAACATAAAATAATTGCTAGAAAGAAATTCAACTATCTGATTTTGTAGTATTCTTAGACTATCCCAAGTCCTAACAGTAAAGAAGAAAACCAGCAAAGTAGAGTTCTTGGCATAGCTGTTGGGGCCATCTCCACCGTCCATAGCATACGTCCACTGGCCATTCTACATTAATCTACTGGTATCATCTTCTGCCATCTCTCTCTCTCTCTCTCTGCACTAATGGGAAGTCTGAGATTTTGTTTTGTGGTAGCATTGTTATATACAGCTATCAGCACAGGAGATTAATAACAAAAGTGGAAGACATTCTCTACTGTTATTTTTTAATTTAAGCAAGTTTCATTTCAGATCGGTATCTCATTATTTTAGCTTAAATCTACTGCACTACTGCACTAGTATTATTAAAGTTCATCTGAATTTTTTGCCAGCTGACGCTGAGATCGTTCATTACTTCATTAGCAATACGAGTAATTATCAGTTACGTAAGACATGCTCAAAAGTCTTAAGGACGGTGTATATATTGATTATATTGTCAGAAACAGTATGCTTAAGCAATCACAAACACATAATTTAGAACCTATACTAGATCAAATCATGTATATTCAAAAACTGAATTATGTTCCAACAGTGTTTGGAAATCTCCTTGAGTTAAATCCAAGTGAGAAGAAATCTCCTCTAGACAGATCTTGGAGAGGTAATATCCCCTTGAGATGGATCCGAGTGAGGAAGAAAATCCTTAACGGATCCCTTTGAGACAGATCTAATCCTCTTCAATGGAAACTGATTTCCATTGAAACTCCAACACTGAATTTAAGTATGAAATAGGGATTGAAAACAATATATCAATCCTGAACCTGCAGAAAACAAGAACATAAGAACATGAACCCAGAAAACTTACTTGATGCACTCCCACTGTCAATGATAGTCTTCTCCTGATTTCACCGTTATGTTCTCTTAGTATATGGGACTAAAACAAGAACCACACGTGCATCAGAAGGGACTGATCTGACATATTTATAGCAACCTTGCAAATCAGTTTCATCCATAAAGAAACTGCTGCAATACCTTAACTGCTTATCAAACCTCAACTGCTCTTTCAACTGCAACTTGATTTAAATTTAAATAACATATAAGCTTGTCTTAATATGAAATACATCATAAGCTTATACTATAGTCTAAACTTAGATTAATTACATATATGAAGTATTATGAAGTATATATGCAGAACACAAGTTCTAAACAATGTCTTGTTCCATAAGCAATGTTAGTTTGCTTACAATCTCCCACTGAACTTGACATTGATTTGAAATTGTAAGTGAATGCATATATAGATACTCACATATGAACTGATCTACTAAAGTGTGCACTGCAAGTTTAGACACTTAGGTTATTTAAACCAGCATATCTAGATTCTGTCAATAATGTCTAACTACAAAGAACCTAATTAAGAACATTATAGTGAATAAGGATAAACACTAGTGTTCCAAGATCACATTGCAGCAGACTAAAATCACATGAATCTCAGTTACAATAACAGTATAAACACACCTGTGTTATGAATGCATTCAACCACACATATGTATGTTTAAAGTCCTACCAAAATTTCTAAATTAATAGAATTGGCAATCTAATTATATTTCACACTACTTAATATTGTCAATCTGCAAGATTTGCTATTCATTGATAGCCAACTGAATTTGTACAACTTGAGTATGCAGAAAGACAATAAGGTGAAATTGCAAAAATGTAGATGAACTTTACTGACCAATTTAATGCAGAACAATGAAAACCACTCTATGCCATGATAAGTAAGGATGACGAACATCCAACTAGCCTTGTATAGGACATATTTTCCATGCTTTTCTTCGGTGATGCATTCTTGGGGTACTAATATTTATGAGACTCATCTCCCTTAGACATTGTTGACTCTTTTTTTTTGTGTTTCCTTCAACACACAAATGTTGCTGCTAGAAGATAAAATATCATCAACATGTAGGATCAGAAAAATGAATTTTCTCCCACGGCCTTAGTGATCATCTTCTATAAAACCTTCAAGCTGCTGTATTTAAATTTCTGCATTTTTCATTATTCATATAATACATTGCTTCTATAACTGAAATAGGATCATTCTCTTCTTCTAAATCAGTCACCATGATGATCAGATACATGTAATTATCATCTGATGTGGCTAGTTTTCTTGCTCTTACGGATTTTCTCAAGATTATAGCTTGTGATGCTTCTGCAATTTCTATGGTTTGTATTTGACACTGTACCACCTGCAATCTGCTCATTTTGTTCATTTGTGCCAATAATGACATTATCCATAATTGAATCACTTTGTGCTGCACACTTGGATTTTTCTCCATTGTCTAGGATTGATATATTGCTGCAATCCTAATCTGGAACTGATATGTTGCTGTCTTGATAGATAAATCACTTATCCATTTCATTAGCTACCTGTGATGAGTTTGCATCTATTTCTGAACCACTTGCTGCTATATTGCTAGAATCAGCCATTCCATAAACACATATAGTCCCAACCTCCTCTCCTGTAACATACTCCTTAATCTCATTAACCATACTTCTTGTTGCCTAGCCGAGTACTTTTGTGTCACTGCTTATCATATATCCAACTACTTTGGATTCTTCAACATTGATGACTTTGATGACTTTGTTATATATATGATTGTTGTTGCTTATCAATATATGTATTTATATGCATATACACAAAATCAAGACAATTTGCGAACCTGTTATAGCTTGTAAGGATGTTGGTCTTTGTCTTGATGATGTCTAAAGTTGATGTAGTTGATCCAAATTTTCTCCATGTGTTCTTGCAACGCACGAATTGCTTCTGATGTACGAAGACCATGCTTGTAAATCTAATTTCCAAACATCATTTTTGCAATTTCTGATACTTAAAATCTCCTTAGCTACCCTTTTATTGAGGCTTTCAGCAGCTAACCATTCCTCTCTAGCCTTGATTGAGTGTTGTTGAGCAGAATAATGGTCACCTCTTACAAAGACATTAGTGGCAGCTTTCGAATGCTGAGACGTTGACCTCATCATCCGTAATGCATCTGTTCATATCCTCAAGTAAACATCATCCTTTTCTTACTTAGGTTTGATGGGTACAAACTCCAAAAATCCAGTAGTTAGTTTCATATCTCCAGCACCATTAGGAAGCTTTGGTCTATATAAATCATATTTATTGCAGCCATAATATCCTCCACCAAACTGTAATCAGCCTAGGAGTAACTTGATCCTCTTCATGGAATATCTCTTATAGAATTTCCATCTAATAAGGATCTTTTACCATCCCTATTTTCTGTCATGAAAATCTTTAATGCTAATGGCTGGGAGGATGGCTCAATTTGTTTATGCTTGGTCAGTTGCTCCATGAACATCTATCGTATTGCAACTTTCTGCTCTATTTTCTTTGTGCAACTTCGGTATCTATTCATCCTTCAGAACTTCCTCCCTCTCTATTTTCATCAATGAATTTAACCACCAAAATGACATTTCATTTATGAAAATAACACCAAATATCGATAGAGCAAAGACAACTCCAGAAAACAAAAATTGAAGAACAACAAACTTACTTGAGGAACTGGATTGGTTCATTTTAATGCTTCTCCTTGCTTTTATTTGCTGCCAGTTCTCAGATGGATTTCCTTCAACACATTGATCATAATCTTGTACTCCCAAGTTCAACTCCATGTCACTTTACCATTTCCCAAAATTTGAGTCATCCTGTAGTTCAACCTAATTGATGCTCAAAGGAAAATGCATAAATGTGTATGAAATTGATCAGTAAAATCATTCTAGTTTATCATGATACTAAAATTTTCTGTATGTCCCAAATAAAATGAAAATTCATGATTTGAACATTCATTTCACACCAAATGCATATGTTCAGAAAATAAAACTCAATCATTTTCAAGATTTTGACATCCTTTGGGGTGTACTAATCTCCAATGATTTCTGAACGTTCAATTTTCATCATATACAAAATCAAGAACCAAATGTTTGCATTGATACCAGACTTCTTTGGAATTAAGGATCAAATTAAATTTTAAGTTGCTTGATTTTATTGTTGAAAACCAAATAAGACAATTAATCTCCTTTACACTAAGCCAGTTTGACAGCATTTAGCATCTAAGAAGATTTAATTGACTTTATATCAACAATGTGATCATGACTAACCTGAAAGCCATTTACTGAAATATGTATGTATATATGCAGAAAATGAACTCTTCTATTTTCGAGATTTGACATCCTTTGTGGAGTACTATTCTCTAATAGTTCTGAATGCTCATTCACCTAATATATACAAGATTATGAAACCAAATGTTTGATGCAGAATTTCTTTGGAAATTAGGACCAAATTCAATTTTAAGTTTCATAATCTCTTTTCTGATGAAATTGAAGACAGTTTCATTGCTATCTATATGAGACTATTTTGATAGCATTTTCATATGCAAAATGCAACTGAATTCATTCTATATATGTCATCAGTTTTGTTGATCCTTTAGGATATTCATATATGAGGCCACTTTGACAGCACACCACATATGAAGTTTTCAAAATCAATATCAGAAACCTTAAACATGCATATCCATCATTTAGCATTTCAAAATAACATGGATAACATAAATATGCATTGAGATAAATAATTAAATACAATGTAATCTTCATATGAAATAGAGATCCTCTTTGAATCAAAAGTGCTATAAGAGTCTACCTTTGGCTAAACTTAATAAGCTGATATCAGAAATTTCTGTGACTGACTCCTGACTTTAGAAAATCATAACTAATCCCAGAAAATTCCGTTTTGGGTGATTCCAGTTCCAAATGACTCTTTAAGATGTCGACTAAAACTCTTTAGTATAAACTGACCTCAAATTCCCAGTAGATCGGCACAGTTTTGCAAAAGAAAGCGACTGGGTTGAAATTCCAGAAAATCTGAAAATGGCTAAAATCTCTTTCTTTGGCCAAAAGCCTTTTCACCAACCAAGAAAAGCATTGTGATTTCTAAGCAATGTTCTAAGGCTATTGCTCGGATTGAAAGCACATCAATTAAACAAGTAAACATCCTATGTCCCCATGATACAATGCTCAATATGTAATGTATGAATGGCAAAGCAAATTTGATCTTGTTGCTGACCATTAAGTCAACAGTTATCTCTAACTATGTAAACACTTGGACATATATAGCAATTGAGAGACCATTAAAATAGCAACAGCATTTGTCAAGATCTGTCATGCAAATCATGCATATACAATTGATTATGAATTTTGGTTAATTCTGAGTATGCCATTATACAGATCAACACATGCTAGATAATTAAGATGACTATGCCAAATATAAGATTGTAAATCAACAACAATATGAATCAAAGGCAAAACATAATTTGCACCAAATTAAATATTAAAGCCAGAAATCAAAACTGAAGAGTATGTGATACTAACAAGATGCAGTTCTAGAATCCATTGATGCTTCTCCAATATCCACTCATCAATTATAATCCAAGTAATACATAAACACATACCAATTAATCTAGCCACACACTAACAATGTAAACAGCATACATTAATATCAAACAACCAAATAAAATTATATTTTCACTATAATGCCTCAAGGGAACTCACCAAATCGAAGACTGATATTTTGGATACATATCTCATCTGTTCATAAAGCAAGACTTGTATCGACACCAACTTGGTAGAAGGCACTATTTGGTGATCAACAGAAGTGATAGAGGTTGGTGATTGCCTTAATTGCCCTCTGGTCATTTTCTCCTCCTCTCAATGAATGAGGGTAATGGATAATAAATTTGGGAAAACCCAATTTCATTTACATCAATCCAGAGCAAAATGGATTTGCAAAGGTGAGAGCGTGCATATGTGGATAGATGCATCAGATATGCAATATACATGTAAATAACTGTATGCGGATTATATGAACAAAAAATTCCCAGAATTCACAATTTAATGCAGTTAGTTTCTTCAACATGTAATTGATCTATGTATGGCTGCTCTGATACCAATTGTTAGAAACAGTATGCTTAAGCAATCACAAACACATAATTTAGAACCTATACTAGATCAAATCATGTATATTCAAAAACTGAATTATGTTCCAACAGTGTTTGGAAATCTCCTTGAGTTAAATCCAAGTGAGAAGAAATCTCCTCTAGACAGATCTTGGAGAGGTAATATCCCCGGCCTTGAGATGGATCGAAGTGAGGAAGAAAATCCATAACGGATCCCTTTGAGACAGATCTAATCCTCTTCAATGGAAACTGATTTCCATTGAAACTCTAACACTGAATTTAAGTATGAAATAGGGATTGAAAACAACATATCAATCCTGAACCTGCAGAAAACAAGAACATAAGAACATGAACCCAGAAAACTTACTTGATGCACTCCCACTGTCAATGATAGTCTTCTCCTGATTTCACCCTTATGTTCTCTTAGTATATGGGACTAAAACAAGAACCACACGTGCATCAGAAGGGACTGATCTGACATATTTATAGCAACCTTGCAAATCAGTTTCATCCATAAAGAAACTGCTGCAATACCTTAACTGCTTATCAAACCTCAACTGCTCTTTCAACTGCAACTTGATTTAAATTTAAATAACATATAAGCTTGTCTTAATATGAAATACATCATAAGCTTATACTATAGTCTAAACTTAGATTAATTACATATATAAAGTATTATGAAGTATATATGCAGAACACAAGTTCTAAACAATGTCTTGTTCCATAAGCAATGTTAGTTTGCTTACATATATTCAACTCATTAGCATTAGCACTAGCTAATTATTAGTTATGTAAGACATTCCTTATACAAGACCTTAGAATATCAATGTTGCATTAGACAAACTAGAGAAATCCTCAAAAGTCTAATAGATATAGTTTGGGATATATAGTCTAAGAAATCTAGCTAATCAGATAGTCGAAACTCTTTTAATAATTTATTTCTTATATGTTAGCTCATCTAATTATATGAACCTTACTTCACAGTTTCTCAACTCTTGTAGATACTAAAAGTTTTGGATCCTCTCACTAAACATCTGTGTTTGTGTGTGTGTGTTGGAGCTAATGGACATGGATTTTGTGTATGGTTGTTAGTTTATCTAGATCTGCTACTTCATATAGATTTTTGTTTCAATCATTAGAACTATTAAGCAGACTTTCTTGACCATTTGTACAACAGAGTAGTTTATTGAAAATGACAGAAACAACCAATACCACTTACTAGTACAGTAAGATCACATTACAATAGCAAAGTTTCACTAGATAAACTAAAGAAATATCCTCTGTTTATATTACTCAGTAGTCAGTACTTCCTATGCGCGCGTTTGAGTAAAACAAATAAACTAACAGCTTTCACTGATTCCAAGACGGAGGTGGATTCTTCATATTTCTTGCAAAATGTGTCAAAGAACTCATCTAAAATCTCTTCTCCAAAATTCGCTCGAATTATATGCTCCGTTCCGGCTCTCACAGTTGAGCGAAACACATTGGGCTGTAGCTTTTCTTGAGGCAAGTTTTCCATTCTCTCTATGCTAAAACATCCATTGCCTTTCACAATGGCTTCCACTTCTTGGAGAGAAGCATTATATATTGGTAGATTGAAGGAGTCCACTTTGTCTTCGGCAATGACACCCTACATAGGAAAATGAAAAGTCAATCACCAGCATATCTTATGTCTTAACTTCAAGAACTTTATAACTAAGTGCTGTGGTTGTTCCTTATGTGCAAGAATGCAATGAAAGAAAATTTTGTACCTTCTTGGCCATGTCCATGAGACTGGAACCACATAGGTCTAGTGACATGTTGTAATAGCTTTGTGCATGAGGGATTTCATTGGGGCGGCCGGGAACAACAAATGCCATCAACCCTCCTCCGACGATCTCTTGTGCTCTAGCATTTAGAAAGCACTCCATGTCCTTGGCATATTGAGCTGAATATGCCTCAACAACTTGGTGTGCAGAATTTGAGTAATGAACCCTACCTTTGTTCCAAGCAGGGGAGCTCCTGTCCAACACTTCCTCAGGCACTTTAGAGAGAAACTGCAGAGAAAATGAAGAGTATACAAAGTGAAGATGTGCCTTGGGAAACAAGCGAGAGTAAAAAGATCCCGGTACGCCCATTGCGAAGTAGTTCCTGTCTGGAGGGAGGGATTGGAAGAGCTGATTGAAATCATTTCCAGCTTGATCACTGAAAAAGACTTGAAACTCGGGGACCTCAGAATTGCGCCCTTGGGTTCGGTACTTGTCCTCCACAGCTTCAAGTATGTTTTGCACAGCTAGGAACGTGTTGGGCCCCATAGCACAGCCTAAATCTGTAACTCGAAAGGTGTTGGAGGATGGGAAGCTTTCGATGTCAAGCTTGTCGAAAACTGCCTCTTTGATCAGTTCCTTGGCAGCATCTATAGCATTTCTCTGCAAAAATTTAGCTAATGGGTTACTTACTTTGTCCCCATCAATGCACAAAGAAGTATGTAATGGTGATAAAATGAGAGTTACATGCTTGCTAATTTGCTATACCTGAAAAGAAGAGTATTTGCTATAGCTGTAGAGACTATCTGCACCATTCATTCTTATTGCCATCTCTTAATTTCTTGTTTCTTTCTAGCTACTATGATTTTGATAATTTGATTGGTCTACAATCCCCTATTTATAACATTGCAAAAGCCCTTAACTAGATTCGAAATAGGAAACAACTCATCAGATTGCTAAGGCGGCTTGACCTTTTCTCAGGAAATGAAGCAACGTGTCTGCATGCAGCCCTTAACTATATTCAAGTTTAGGAACAGTCAAATGGTGTTCATCACAGGTGTCTACACTCGACTAAAAAAACAAAAAAAAACACCATAAAGTCTGCAAGATAAACAATAAACAATCTAAATAGCAAATGAGGATTGACGAGAAGTCATAAATCTGAAAATATTATTTTGGTCAATTTTGGCGACTGTTGTCATCGAACTTATCATGTAGTCATTATGTGGTTAATTGGCCAAAAGGAAGTAACAAAGCTGGAGGAAACTTGAGGTTGCTGCTGCTTCGAAGAAAATCAAGAACCGTCAGTTTAGTTCTGCTAAAAGAAATCTGGAAATGGAGGAGGATAAGGTGGTGACGGAAGCTGATGTGGAGGAGGACCTCTGCGTAGAGAGGTCCTGAGTTTTGTTGAATAAGTCAGTTTTTTCTTTCCTGCCCTAACATTGTCTCAAGTTTGGGAATTGGTCATATTATGTTAGGACCATTCTGCCCTGGACCGATTATCCCTATCAGCACACTCCATCAGTCCATCCAAATCCACATTCAATAGTTATCTCTATTTGCTAAGATATTTTCAGTCCATTTGGACACGTGTCTCATTTAGTTGTTGTGAGGACAATGGTCCCAAAACTCTACTTTTATATGCTGTAGTCTTCATCTTTGGATACTCACGAATGAAAATATGAACTTGCTTTGAATTTATCTCTTTTCCTTTCTGCATTTCCTTTGTTCCTATCATATTATTATGGTGATTTCATTAGGTTGCCTAAGGGTAGCCTGCATGGCTTGATATTAACGTGACCCTCTCAGGTAAGTCATGTTATGTAATTACCTACATTTAGTTATATTAGAGGCGTGAGCCGCGTGACGTCCTCTTTTCAAATAAAAATAAATAAAAAATACCAGTTAATTGAAGGATAATAGAATATGAATCAATTTTGATTGAAGTGGGTTAACCCAAAGACAACCCGGCCACTAGTAAGTAGTATACGACCATCAACCTAGCAAATATCTAAAGGGTGCGGCTATTACCACTGTACTAACTACTTTGTTCACCATATAAGTTGTTGATTTATTAAAAAACTAAAATATCCTAATACAAAATTACAATAAAAGACAATATCTTGTTAAATATTACAATTTGTTTTTTCTTATCCCCTAAAGTACAAATAATTATTAATGCAATTCAGCAATTGAATGGTAACTCATTTGTTTTTTAACTTTTTTTACAGGGTCCTTGACCCAAAGCACCAAAATTGACCAAATATTATCCCACTTACTCCAGCAACAGATTTTTATTCCCACATCTAATTTAACAGCAAATGACCATTTTGTCCTTAACCTAATTAATAAACTACATCATGCCACTCAACATCTCTCTCTCTCTCTCTCTCTCTCTCTCTCTGCACTAATGGGAAGTTTGAGGTTTTGTTTTGTGGTAGCATTGTTATATACAGCTATCAGCACAGGAGATTAATTAACAAAAGTGGAAGACATTCTCTACTGTTATTTTTTAATTTAAGCAAGTTTCATTTAATTAAGATCGGTATCTCATTATTTTAGCTTAAATCTACTGCACTAGTCTTATTAAAGTTCATCTGAATTTTTTGCCAGCTGACGCTGAGATCGTTCATTACTTCATTAGCAATACAAGTAATTATCAGTTACGTAAGACATGCCCTTAGACAAGGCCTTAGAATATCATTCTTGCATTGAACAAACTAGAGAAAGCCTCAAGAGTCTTAAGGACGGTGTATATATTGATTATATTCAACTCATTAGCATTAGCACTAGCTAATTATTAGTTATGTAAGTGTTTGAACCTATATTTGGCAAGGCCCACGGAGCAGATAGGTGGGCCCGACTCGCAAGGCCTAATGAAGGACCGCAGCTAATGAAGGACAGCGACCAATTAGCCGCGGCACATTAAATGTTTATTGTCAAATTGTTGCCAAAAATAACGTGTGCAGAGAGCTGTTATTAAATCGGAAGAGATCAAATGACCCACAAGTCATAATGAATGACCGCGGCTAATTCATCAAAGAGGTTGATTATCAGGAGAAACGTTACCGAAGTTTGGGGCAATTAACTTGAATGAGCATCAGGAGGTGTTATTGTCAATCATCAGTTACAAGACCTAATTAATTGCTCATGATAGAATCAATCATTGATAACGATATCACAAACATGAATACTGTTCTATTTGTAATCAATGCGGTCTTAGCTGTAAAGGTTGAGATTGCTTCTTTTCCTTCATTCAGTAGTTTAGTTTCACTATAAAAAGGACCATAGGTGTCATTGTTAGAGGTCCTCGACCAAACGCTCTAACCGATTACTCAAATTTTATCTCAATACATTTCAACAATTCAACAACACTTATCAATCTTTACGTGTTTATCTTATCGCTTTCTTTACCGGTATTTATCTTTCCTGCACTTTACTTTGTTGCTCTTTACATTCATGCAGTTTATCTTCCTGCACTTTATTTGCTGCACCTTTATATTCCTGCACTTTCATTTATGCTATTTATTTGTAAATAACAACATTTAATTTAGGGAAAACAATTTGACAATAAACATTTAAAGTGACCTTTATATTCCTGCACTTTCATTCATCAGTTATTTACTTCACGTCATTTAATTTAGGGAAAACATCACCAATGGTCACTGAGTTATGACTTATTCGACACTTAACTCACTGTATTTTCAACAATATCACTTAACTCACTCAGTTTTACATTCGTCTTTCACTCAACTCACTGTCGTTAATTCTACCGTTAAAAGGTATTAAAATTGAGGGTATATTTGTCTAAACACTAAAAAAATGCATTTCTAACTCTCTTTTTTTTTTTTAAAAGACAATTTTTTTTTTCAAATTATATTTAAGTTAAAAAAATAATTTTTTATTAGAAATCTCAGAAATTTAAAAAATTGAAAAAAGTCTAATAAATGTAAATTGAGGGTATATTTGTCTAAACACTAAAAAAATGCATTTCTAACTTTTTTTAAAAAAAAATACAATTTTTTTTCAAATTATATTTAAGTTAAAAAATCATTTTCTATTAGAAATTTCAGAAATTTAAAAAAATTGAAAAAAAGTCTAATAAATGTAGTTTTTTTTAAGTTAAAAATGATTTTTAAGTGTTTTGACAAATATACCCTCAATTTTAACGGCTTCTAACGGTAGAATTAACGGCAGTGAGTTAAGTGAAACACGGATGTAAAACTGAGTGAGTTAAGTGATATTGTTGAAAATACAGTGAGTTAAGTGTCGAATAAGTCATAACTCAGTGACCATTGGTGATATTTCCCCTTTAATTTATACAAAATCACAAAAAGAATTATTATCACTTCACCTTCACCTCAATCACCGAGTTACATAGCACGAAGACTGCGGCTAGTTAAGGCCGATCCGTGCTAAAGTCCTTGCATTCAAGGCAGAGAGAACCCCGCAGCCGAGATTGATCATTCCTTGGCCCACAATCAACTTATCAGAAGTTAGATATCTACAATCTATAACAAAACCTCGCTTGGCCTACCGGCCGCGAGTTGGCACGCCCGCTCACACGTCACCACTCCAGAAGAACAAGTGTAAGCCAAAGAAGCCCTCGGCCCAGTGACACGTGGCCGGGACGATTTTTGAGCGAACAGTAAGACATTCCCTATACAAGACCTTAGAATATCAATGTTGCATTAGACAAACTAGAGAAATCATCAAAAGTCTAATAGATATAGTTTGGGATATATAGTCTAAGAAAGCTAGCTAATCAAATAGTCGAAACTCTTTTAATAATTACTAGCCATAGCTGCACGCGCGTTGCTGCGAGAGTTATGGTTGTTAGTGAATTGCTTAGAAAAGTAAATGATTGTATACATGAGAATATCATTGATTTTGTATTGTTGGGTTGTACATGCATTTGGTTTGCTTTAAATTGTTTGATGGTGATGCAAAAATTTAAATTAGATTTATTCGATTTGAAAGGGTATTGTGAAGACATATACAGTAGAACATTCATTTGGTGTTGCTGTTGCTTGCTGGTTCATCGACTGCAATTTCTCTAAAAGAAGAGCTTGTCTTACTCTCTCAGCAATCTTGACAACCATATGTCGATTTTCTTCAGAGTTCTTTTTCAATGTGGTTACTCTGCGGGTGTATTATCAATATGATTCAATTACTTGACAAACCTTGTGAGCAGTGTCTGAATAATAATGTTGAAACACACGCAGATGCAAAGCTGTCCTTTTCTTGTCTTGGCAAGGATAGTTCCAAAGCTTCGGGCAGGTAAGCGTTCCTCTGCTGAATCCTCCTGACAGTTCAAAAAGATTAAACGGCAAATGACTTGTACAAAACCAATACTAAAATAAATCCAGCACAAAGAGTATAAGGGTAACATACCTCGGGAGCTTTTGGCGGTCCTCTCATTGAGTGTGCAAGAAATTTCCTAAATGCGTCATTAAATGTTTCTATGGGCTGAACACTGAACAAAATAATAATCGCTTAATGCATGTCTACACTGAGTAAGAAACAGAAGAAATGCGATATTCAAGTTTAAAATGAACATATACATGGAGACCTTGATATCCCAAGATTTGAAATTCATTGGCAGCTTTCACCTTGTTCTTGGATTCCATGAGCAAAGCATAAGATATGTAAAACTCAGAATGTGTCTTTCCAATCTCATTTTATTCACTACTACAAAAATCCAATTAGACGACGCATTACAGTTTTTCGCCGTCTGATTGATTTTTATTTTTTTAGACGTCGTTTTTATAAAATTTGTCGTCTGATATGCAATTATGAATTAGTTCAGAAGACGTTTAATGATAGAACCGTTGTATGACCCTAAAAAATTTGAGCGGCAAGTTTCCCACCATGTTGTAAGTGGTGCCAAATGGCATCTCAAATCCCGAATTTTCCCCAAACCATGTATACCATGTATTGATCATACGATGAAAAATAATAAAACTGTCGTCTAATCAATGTGTTTGACAGAAAGGAGGGACCCACCACCATTTTTCTTCAATTTCCCCAAGAGGGAAGTCAAATTGATAGGAGACAAACCCCAAATTTCAAGTGGCCGCATACATACCACATTTTTATAAAATTATGTTGTGTGAGTCGTTGTCCAAATTGACAGGGCTTGTCCGATAGGGCTTGTCCAAATTAATGAAGGTCGGGCATGAAACACTTTCAGAAAAGAAAATAACGAAGAACTCAAACCTCCTCACTCTCTCTAGGTCTATGTCGAAAACCAAAACCCGAAACTCCTCACTCTCCCGACAGCGTCTCCCCAAAACCAAAACCTACACTTGGAAGTCCATCGGATTCAATACCTTTGTTCTACACCGACACCAAATTCATCGGATCCAAAACCTAGACCTCGCTCTCTCTCTCCCTCTTATCTTCTACACCTATACCTCAAATCCATCTCTCCAACAACCAAATCAGTTTCCACATCAAACTAATCTGAGAGGAGCCTCTCCGGCCTCAAAGATGTCGTCGTCACCGGCGGCCGAACTCCCTTGGCTCAAATTCTAATTTCCCTCTTTACTGGAAGTTTGCTATGAAAACCACAAGATAAAGTGACGCCCTTTAATGATATTCTGTGGAGGACTTGGATTACTGATTTAAATAGCTAAAATGGGTCTGGTTTTGTTTTAATTGTTTTAATTGCCTCCGAAATCGATGACTAGATATGGATGTAAGTACTTTGATCAATTGCATTCTATCTGCTTTTCACTTGCTTTGTTATTTGATTGTGCAAAAGTTAAATTGGTTATGAAATATTTGAAGACGCAATTTGAGTATTCTAGTTGAGAATTGTTTTGAACTAATTCAATTTGCTATCTGCAGGCTCTTCATACATATTTGGACAAGCTTTTCAATTAGTATGTTGTTATAATCCTCTCCGTGACTTTTATCCTGTTTTTCAGAGAGGTGAGGCTTTTTCCATGATTTGGCATTGTGGTTCTAACATTTGTGCTCGTTTATGGTTGGGGTGAATTTGAATTTGATTTGGTGTTTGCTTTTATTTTGCTAGGTTATTCCACAAGCAATATGCACTAGATATGGACTTGCTGTGGGTTTCAACCAATATGTTATCACTTGGGTGAGACAGTTTGAATTTATTTCTTTATAACTGTCTCTACCTTAATGTTCATTTTGGTGAAATCATTCTTCAGATACATTTTGAACAACATGCAGAAATGTGAAATTATGCTCAATGATTTGATTGGTTCTAAGAGGACCAACACCAATATTAAAGCAACCATAGCTCAGCCATCTCATACAGGTAGCTTTGAAATTTGAAGATATGTTGGAATTGCAATTTGAAGATAGAGAAATGCAGTTCAGGGTTGCTCTTCTTCATGCAGCAATTATAATGCAATTTCAAGATCAGAAAAGGTAATGGGAAGGAATATCTTAGTATATCGTTTTTGGTTCAATAATTTCTCTCTTTATTGATATTGCCTACTAGGTATTAATAATCTCTCTCTCTCTCTCTCTCTCTCTCTCTCTCTCTCTCTCTTCTGGGTTCTCATTTCTCACTTGTCTACTTTCATTTGCTTCATTATTTTTGTCAAATCATGAACTGTAACTGATGGTCTGTAACTGTTATATCTCTGTGAGTACTTGAAACAATTATTCCATGAATTTCTGTGTATTGCATTTGTTCTTGCTTTCGTGTGTGTTTTTGATTCAGTAGATTATTTACAATCCTTTGTTTTGTAGCTACTTTACTGTATTTGGTAAAAGTCCTCTATATTTCTAATTCTCTTGGTTGGAATTTGAGTTCACAGTGGATTGCAAGGCAACTCTTTGACTGGAGCACTGTCCCCTGATATGTGTCAATTAACTGGTCTGTGGTACTTGCAAGTATTTTCCTTCTGTATTTCAACCATTTTTGGTTTCTTTGTGTTCTTTTTGTGTTTCTGTTGGTATTGAAGTTTCCTTTTATGCTCAGTGATGTTAGAGGCAATAACCTGACTAGCCCTGCGTCTTGTATCAGATTACCAAAATCAATCTTTACAAGGTTTGTTTATTGCTGGGTTTTGAGAAATGATAGGGATTTGAGATTGGTTTGAATCTTCTGGTTTTGAATTTGATTGCTTGTGTGTACTGTGGGAGTGGATTTTGTTTTGCGTTTTCTTGATTGTTTAAGGGTTTAGGGTTTATGCTGGTTTTTCAATTTTGACAGGATGGTAGGCATGGAAAGGCTTGGGGAGTCGTTCATAAGGAAGGTGGGTTTTACATTTCATGGAATTGGCCTTTTTATGTGCTCGATTTTAGTTCTATTTGCATCAGTAGTAGTTAGCTTTGTTGCATTATTAGATAGGATTGGTTTCGATACTTATTTCGTATAAGAGTTTCTAGTGTGAAGAAGTGACTCAAGGGAATTATAATTGTCTACCAGTTGATTGGTTTTGCTAGTCGAAGTACAAGGGTCTACTCAATTAGGTTTACTACTCTGATCAATGTTTGTTTTCTGATGGGTTGTGCATTTCATTTTGATCCTCTATGTACCATTTTTCTTGTGGTGGCCAAATTTTGATAATTCCATGTGGGATATCTCTTAATAATTATCTTCTTTACGTTCATTTGGAACATGTCCTGAATGGTTGGGAATTGGTGCGTCTAGGTTTTGGTCCAAAGAATTGTTTAGGAAACTGATTAGAAATACTTGCATAAGAGATTGAACATGCATCTTCCTTGTCAGAGTATGTTAAACTGTGATTGTGTGCATGCAACCTAGCTTTAATTATAGGTGAAAACTTTGTAATTCATAAAGTGATATTGACACTCGCTTTACCTCCATAAGTGCTTGAACATATAGATGTGATGCATATATATACATGGATTCCATATATAAGAGGTTCCTTCCTTTTAGAGTCTTGATTCTTTATTTCTCTCTGTGTAGACTTGTAGTTGTGACAATTCAGCACTGCTCAAATAATGTTTTGCTGTGTTTGTTCTAGGTTAGGCTTCGCTATGAAGTTAATATAGTAGAATTTGTTGTAGGCTTGCCAGCTGCAGATGCTCCCAAGAAAATAAGTAGAGTCCACAAGCGTGGTTGGAGGTACATTCTAAGCTTATCTAAGTCGACTGAAAGTCTTTCAAGTGTGAGTAAACCAACAGAAACTGCTCCAGCAACACCTGAAGTTCAACCAGCTTGATGCATTTCCTCCTTTTTAGGGATCGTGTTGCCTGCTAAGTATGAATCTTTCCTGTGAATAAGTTTACTTGTGGGCTGCCATGTAATGGTCTGAAAACTCTTTTTTAAATCATAAAAAATATCGTAGTTGATTAAATAAGTAATTATTTCTCAGATTCACTGAGTTTTGTTTTAGGTTGTACTTGACTCAAACCAGGATTCAGGTTAAGTTGAAGATTGTGAGGGACAGAAGAAAAGGGTAAAGTTTGTATGCCGACCAATTCATCGCAAAGGGTTGGTTTGTCCGTTTGTGTGTGAGTATGCAGGTATTGATCACGTACAACCCACATTTTCGATCCTTTTTTCTAGTTTAGCACTTGTAATTTGCAATTGCCCCAGACTTAATTGCAATGTTTCTGTTTTGGCATGTGTACCCCTCAGTGAACTATTGATCCATGCAACTACAGAAAGAGAGCAAAAAGCTCCTACAGAAGCTACTAAAGCTAGACTCCAATGAGGCCATGAGAGCAGCAAAGCTTGCAAAGCTAGACTCTAGTAAATTTCTGGATGTATATTGCTAGGAGAGTAGTATTAGATGTACTCCTTTTGTAGATGAAAGATTACCTTTGCACAATCTATTTTGGTGCATGATATAGATTATAACAATTTCTTCTATATATTGATCAACTACCGTTAATTTGATCATTTTTATTTCAGTTTCAACATATACAATGCATTGAATCATTCTATTAGGACAACAATAACCACAAAAAAACTGTCGTATGTGCACAATATTCACAATGACCCAAAAATAAAAATTGTCGTCTGAATTTAAAATAGATAATGGATACTTCGAAAAACTGTCGTCTGAATGAAAGTCACACAACGGTTATAAAATAAAGCGACATCTGAACTGCAATCACGCAACAGTTTCTAAAGTCGCCCGTCGTCTGAAGAATAGTCACGCAACAGCTAATGCTGTCGACATGCTGCCGACATGCTGCTGCCATGCTGCCGAGCCCTTCACACGACGGTTCCCTACAATCGACCTTCATCAGACGGCGCCTCGATATACGACGGTTTTTAGCCGTCATCTGATTCAATTTTTGTAGTAGTGATTAAACATTTTAAATCTTTGAACTATATGATTAAGAATTAAAAATTTAGGAGGGATATCAACAGTGATGAAGGGGAATACTTGATTTATATTTTCATACTTTAAAATAGTTTTGGAACTATTCCTAGACCTCTGCTATCCTATAAAGGTTCAGAAGAGGCAGAGAAGCTGCTTGTAATATTTATTTAAAGAATTGTAGAGAAGTTAATTCACATAAGTTTCATGCTTTCACTTATTAGTAGAGTAACTGAGCACATTGATGTGCACAATATTCACAATGACCCAAAAATAAAAATTGTCGTCTGAATTTAAAATAGATAATGGATACTTCGAAAAACTGTCGTCTGAATGAAAGTCACACAACGGTTATAAAATAAAGCGACATCTGAACTGCAATCACGCAACAGTTTCTAAAGTCGCCCGTCGTCTGAAGAATAGTCACGCAACAGCTAATGCTGTCGACAGGCTGCCGACATGCTGCCGACAGGCTGCCGACATGCTGCTGCCATGCTGCCGAGCCCTTCACACGACGGTTCCCTACAATCGACCTTCATTAGACGGCGCCTCGATATACGACGGTTTTTAGCCGTCATCTGATTCAATTTTTGTAGTAGTGATTAAACATTTTAAATCTTTGAACTATATGATTAAGAATTAAAAATTTAGGAGGGATATCAACAGTGATGAAGGGGAATACTTGATTTATATTTTCATACTTTAAAATAGTTTTGGAACTATTCCTAGACCTCTGCTATCCTATAAAGGTTCAAAAGAGGCAGAGAAGCTGCTTGTAATATTTATTTAAAGAATTGTAGAGAAGTTAATTCACATAAGTTTCATGCTTTCACTTATTAGTAGAGTAACTGAGCACATTGATCTGAATCACTCATATTAGTGGTTAGAGTTATTCAACTTTGGGCATTTATTTGCCGAAGATCAACTCAAAGACTATTCAGCCAAAAGCAGTAATTGTATGATGACCCTATAAGCAAACAAATCCATGCCAATAGAATGAAGTTTAATCGCTTTTAAGAGCTTGGAAAACCAATTTTCACATATGGCTCAGTAAATTCGACAGCTTTTCAAAGTTGAAGCAACTTATGTTGCAGAAGATGCCACATGGAATTCAAGCTGGGTACATACAGATCAGTCTAAACCTCTAATTAACACCTTTCACTCTAGAACAAACTACAACACTACCAAACAAAACACAGTAAACATATCAATTCAATGCACAGAGACTGGTAGTAAAATACAAAGGAAATACCTCTGACCTAGAAGCAAAAATGTTTAGTGGGGATAATCGAAAATAATACTGAGAGTTGAAATTACCAGTTATGAGAGTCAACTGTTGTTGCGGTTGTCCCCCATCACAGAGACATAGCCTTCTGGAATGAGCAGCAGAATCAAGCAAAACAGGCAACACAGACCTCGTAAGTGTAATTGAACCTGTTATTATATGCAACGAACTGAATAAAAAGAGAAGCAAGAACAGGAACTTACAAAACCTGTTATTATATGTAACCAACTGAATAAAAAGAGAAGCAAGAACAGGAACTTACAATTGGTGCCATTTCATAGGCAAGAGGCTCCAATATGTAATTTTCATTTTCAATTTCACCATTCACCAACAATTTCCCATCATGTACCTATTGCACTGAACCACATGAACATTAGAAAATGTAATATAAATTCTACTTCTTTCACATGAATCCAGTTAATGCACGCAATAACCAAGAAAATCAAGATATTACCTCAACATCATCTCCACACCTGGCCACAATTCTTTTTATAAATACATCGCCCGAGCTAAAGCCAATTTCCTCCATATTGCACAGAATACCCAAGGAGAAAATGTTTTTTGTTTTTTTGAGACTAGGGTATCCGAGTCTTTGACCCGACTAATCCCTAGGTCCCCCGCCTGACCCCACAACATTTGGGGAACTGGAAACTCTAGCAATTGCTAGGTGGGTACCTTGGGAGAGGGTCGAACCCCAGACCAGTTGGGAGCAAACCAAGGGCCTGACCGCTAGACCAACAACTCTTTGGTACCCAAGGAGAAAATGTCAACAACACATATCACAAAGTTCTTAAAAACAACAAACAGCAATTCACTATTAATATATAAAATGTTACACATTACCTGCAAGATTGGAGGTGCCTTGAAAATCACTATTTATGAAACCTCAGGCTTTCTAAAGAGATATGAAACCTGACACCAAAACAGAAGCAGGGATTTCTCAGATAATATACAAAACATATAATCTGGTTGAGCATATAAAATCGAATTTCAAACAGTAAGCAATATCTCCACTAACAATATGCTCTATGAATCAACCACCAATAATTATTATTCACTTAAGTTCACACCAATGCATATGAATTAAAAACCATTCCGCAAATTTGAGATTAATGATGAACAGATTTGAACATTACTAACCTTCTCAGCTAAAACACGATCACCCACATCAAGAGTAGGGTACATAGAAGTGAAAGGACTGGACCTAGGCTCGGCCAAGGAGGACCAAAACAGCACGCTGACAGTCACAGACTATCTTTTGGAGGAGATTTAGTCTGAAATTTCACCGCTTCCCACGCCTTGAATATAGACATTATGATCATATTCAATAATCCCAAAAACCATGCAAACACAGGAACCACAGCAAACCCAAGAACTCGAGCAACACGAAATCTGTCACGCTCTATGTCAAGACTAAAACTTAAAACCATAATCTGACATAACCGAAGAACACTCAAGTCTTACCAAGAAAGATAAAATGTCATCCTATAATCTTCAAGTTTGCACTTTTCCACACCCACAGTAACTTTATATATATTAGCAAGAAGAACAAAATTAATAAGTTCATAACTTGTGAAACAATAGCATCAATTTCATCAATTGCGCCTAGAAATTACCTTCACCCGTAGATTTTTGGCATCTGCAGCTCCACCGTTTTCCCCAATCAGCCCAACCAACCGCCCAGAACCTCTATCTGCAATCAATCAAATACAAATTCCTCAGAAGAACCAAACTTTCGAATCAAATAGTGGACAGCCAAAACCTAATCAACCCCCACTCTCTGTCAATTCAACTCAGAAATGAAAGAAACCGATCAAATTAAACAGACCCAGAAAAAAAAAGAGAATTTGTGCTCTGAGGCTAAAGCCCCATCAGAACACACACAATTTTCAACTAATCACTCAAAGAAAGAAAAATACAACCAAATACCATACCTGTTCCACTTGTTTTCAACCCAATCTTCTCGTCACAAACTGGACCCAATCAAAACTCAAATCACTGGATACAAAACAAAAACGAAGTAAACACCGATTATAACCACTACAAAACTGAAAAACACACATAACAAATTGAAGAAAATCAGCTTGAATAAAACACAACCAATACAAAACAGCAAAGCTCAATACCTCTCTCTTTCTGCCTGCAACGATGAGAGATCAGATCTTTCTCTCTATCTCTAGATCGTTCTGGCACTCTCAGTCTACAGCTCTCTCTCTCTCTCTTTCTATCTCTCGATGATTCTGGATTCTCGACAAAAAAAACACACACAAAAAAAAAAACCATTTTGTGATTGATATATTAAACAGCAGTTGTAATTTCCATTTTCACCCACAGCTACGTCATTTCCCACCCCCAATCTCAACTCACCACCTCAACTCATCTTTAGCACATGCTCTCCCCAAAAACCCACCACAGCAATTTTCTTACTCCCCAAAAGCACCTACACCAATTTTGTGATTCAAACCCAAAGTCAGGAACATCTGCGTCATTTCCCACCCCTGATGAACAATTGAAAACAGTGAACTCAGCTTTAGTAGTTTAGTATATGTATAATAATTTCTTATATGTTAGCTGACTTAGCTCTTCTAATTATACGAACCTTACTTCACAGTTTCTCAACTCTTGTAGCTACTAAAAGTTTTGGATCCACTCACTAAACATCTGTGTTTGTGTGTGTGTGCTGGAGCTAATGGACATGGATTCTGTATATATATGGTTGTTAGTTTATCTAGATCTGCTACTTCATATAGATTTTTGTTTCAATCATTAGCACTATTAAGATAGATTTTTGTTTAAATCATTAGCACTATTAAGCAGACTTTCTTGACCATTTGTACAACAGAATAGTTTATTGAAAAGGATAGAAACAACCAATACCACTTACTAGTACAGTAAGATCACATTACAATAGCAAAGTTTCACTAGATAAACTAGAGAAATCTCCTCTGTTTATTACTCAGTAGTCAGTGCATGCTATGCGTTTGAGTAAAACGAATAAACTAACAGCTTTCACTGATTCAAAGACGGAGGTGGATTCTTCATATTTCTTGCAAAATGTGTCAAAGAACTCATCTAAAATCTCTTCTCCAAAATGCGCTCGAATCATATGCTCCATTCCGGCTCTCACAGTTACGCGAAACACATTGGGCTGTGGCTTTGCTTGAGGCAAGTTTTCCATTCTCTCTATGCTAAAACATCCATTGCCTTTCACAATGGCTTCCACTTCTTGGAGAGAAGCATTATATATTGGTAGATTGAAGGAGTCCACTTTGTCTTCGGCAATGACACCCTACATAGGAAAATGAAAAGTCAATCACCAGCATAATCTTAAGTCTTAACTTCAAGAACTTTATAACGAGGTGCTTGTGATTGTTCCTTATGTGCAAGAATGCAATGAAAGAAAATTTTGTACCTTCTTGGCCATGTCCATGAGACAGGAACCAAATAGGTCTAGTGACATGTTGTAATAGGTATGTGCATGAGGGGTTTCATTGGCGCGGCCGGGAACAACAAATGCCATCAACCCTCCTCCAACGATCTCTTGTGCTCGAGCATTTAGAAAGCACTCCATGTCCTTGGCATATTGGGCTGAATATGCCTCAACAACTTGGTGTGCAGAATTTGAGTAATGAACCCTGCCTTTGTTCCAAGCAGGGGAGCTCCTGTCCAACACTTCCTCAGGCACTTTAGAGAGACACTGCAGAGAAAATGAAGAGTATACAAAGTGAAGATGTGCCTTGGGAAACAAGCGAGAGTAAAAAGATCCCGGTACGCCCATTGCGAAGTAATTCCTGTCTGGGGGGAGGGATTGGAAGAGCTGATTGAAATCATTTCCAGCTTGATCACTGAAAAAGACTTGAAACTCGGGGACCTCAGAATTGCGCCCTTGGGTTCGGTACTTGTCCTCCACAGCTTCAATTATGTTTTGCACAGCTAGGAATGTGTTAGGCCCCATAGCGCAGCCTAAATCTGTAACTCGAAAGGTGTTGGAGGATGAGAAGCTTTCGATGTCAAGCTTGTCGAAAACTGCCTCTTTGATCAGTTCCTTGGCAGCATCTATAGCATTTCTCTGCAAAAATTAAGCTAATGGGTTACTTACTTATTTTGTCCCCATCAATGCACAAAGAAGTATGTAGTGGTGATAAAATGAAAGTTATAACATGCTTGCTAATTTGCTATACCTGAAAAGAAGAGTATTTGCTATAGCTGTAGAGACTATCTGCACCATTCACTCTTGTTGCCATGTCTTAATTTCTTGTTGCTTTCTACTATGATTTTGATCATTTGATTGGTCTACAATCCCCTATTTATAACTTTGCAAAGCCCTTTACTAGATTCGAAATGGGAAACAACTCATCAGATTGCTAAGGCGGCTTGAACTTTTCTCAGGAAATGAAGCCATTAATGGAGCAAGATGTCCGCAGCTGCATGGTATATATATTCAAGTTAAGGAACAGTCAAAAAGAGGATTGATAGAAGTCATTCAAAAAAAAAAAAACACCATAAAGTCTGCAAGATAAACAATAAACAATCTAAATAGCAAATGAGGATTGATGAGAAGTCATAAATCTGAAAATATTATTTTGGTCAACTTTGGCGAATGTTGTCATCGAACTCATCATGTAGTCATTATGTGGTTAATTGGCCAAAAGGAAGTAACAAAGCTGGAGGAAGTCAATCTTGGAAACTTGAGGTTGCTGCTGCTTCGAAGAAAATAGCGTCAGTTTAGTTCTGCTAAAAGAAATCTGGAAATGGAGGAGGATAAGGTGGTGACGGAAGCTGATGTGGAGGAGGACCTCACTACAGTTTTGTTGAAGTTAGGGTTTTTTCTTTCTTGCCCTAACAGGCTAACATTGTCTCGAGTTTAGTTCTTGGTCATATTACTATGGTGATATCGATCATTAGGTTGCTTAAGGGTAGCATGCATGGCTTGATATTGATGTGGCTCTTTTGGGTAAGTCATGTTGTATAATTACCTACCTTTGGTTATATTAGAGGAGTGGCGTCCTTTTTTTTCTTTTTCTTTTTTAACAAAAAAGATAAATTAACCGGTTAATTGAAGGATAATACAATATGGATCAGTTTCCATTGAAGCGGGTCAACCCAAATCCACTAGTAAGTAGTACTACCCTTTTCTGAAACCTCAAATCAAATTCTATTGTTTCACCGAAGTTCCTAGCTATGTCCTAGTGTTTCTCCAATCTAAGGATTAGTAAGTATTGCAAGTATAATAGCAGGCTGAAATACAAACGCAATACTCTGCTTCAGTGTATCCTCTGCTTCTGCAACGCAATATTACTGGGTAAGTACTAAGTTGTTTGCGACTTTGCTAAAAAATTATCGCTGACCATATTTCCTTTTACCCTAATACTTATATTGCTCATCATGCATGGTTCATTTGAAATCTTATAAATGCAGTATAGATCATAAATTCATAATGTAAATATCTGAATTTTGATGTATTGATTTTGTAATGTGTACTCTCATAGAGCCTTGCTGAATAAGGGGACATTATGATTCATTATTGGGATTATGGTTGACAATTTTTACTTCAACAACATATAGGGTTCCTCGATCAATGAAATATCTTACTCCAGGTAAATCCTTAATTAAACTACGTTCATTCCAAACATAATTTGATTAACGCTTCCGTCTCTCATGTTATGCCTCTGTTTCTTATTATATATAGTAGGCTACTAGGCTTACAAATTTATGTAGCAGCAATTTTACTTGTCTTTTCATAATACGCTTCAAGGACACAAAGAAAGCTAGCTAATTGCATTCCTTACTCAAAATGGGTTGCTCTTCAACTTTTTTTCTTACTATAAAATTCAAACAGTTCATCCAATATTTCTTCTCCAAAATGCTTTTTGACGAGTCCTTCCGCCAGCTCTCATGTCACTTGCAAATTGATGGATTTTAGCGGCAGTGTCTAGTGGCAAGACAAAATGTAGGTGCTCGATCCATTTTCTTTGACTAAGTCAAGGAAAAAGCAGATTAATTAAGAGAATTAGAAGCAGCAGACACAAGGAAAAGTCCATGGTGGTGATGCAGTGTAAGATAATTTCTAGTCATCTTTTTGCTTACCTTTTTCTTTTGAATGATTAGGAATGATCGATATTTACTGTCGGTAAGTTGGTTTAACATTGATGTCCATTAGCTTAATTGGACTGTCATTTAAATTTTAGTGTAGACTAATAGCCAGCTGATCATTGCAATACTTTCTTGTTTATCTCTACACGACAGTATTCTTATTGGGATAATGACCACTTACCCATAGAATACCAAAATACACCCCATACACTCCACCAACTTATTTTCAACCCCACTCACACAAAAGTTTTCTCTTTCTCTTCCAACTATTCCTTTCACTTAATGTTTGTCACGCCCCGAATTTTGAATAATAAATTCAAATCCGAAACCTGAATAATTACAATTACAAAAAAACAAATCTCGAAACTTCGAGTTCATTATTACAATTCACTCTCACAATATATTATAAAGCTCAAATGAGCATAACACACCTCACAACTTACAATTGTTGTAAAACTCTAACAATTGCTCTAACCGCACGATCACCGTCCTGGTTCTCCTGTCCTGTAGGATTACCCGCTACACAATTTGAATAGTGTACCGGGAGTTGCAACAACACAAAACCCGGTAAGCTTTTTACAGCCAGTATGAGTAAACAAGAAAGAACTGTTGATTTATTAGATTTCAAGACTACCACAAACCCACGTTACTTTCTCACTCTCATATATATATATAGACACTTATGAGTTACTCTCAATTTAGCTCATAAGATCACTCACTCTCATATATATATGTAGACACTTATGAGTTACTCTCAATTTAGCTCATAAGATCCCTCACTCTCATATATATATATAGACACTTATGAGTTACTCTCAAATTCGCTCATAAGATTTCCCAACATTTGGTAGACAGACTCATATATATATATATAGACCCTTATGAGTTACTCTCAATTTCCCTCATAAGGTTACCATATATATATTGACACTTATGAGTTACTCTCAATTTCACTCATAAGGTCACTCCACATTTGGCAGACAGACTAGAGCTCTAACTGAACGTAACCACTCGTCCGGCCACAGACGTGATTACGATTTAATACTATTAATAACCACCAGCCCGGTACGAGAGCGTGATTCACTAATAGATGCCATGGTCACCTCGTGACCTAGTGATCTCCACAGATCACAACAATTTATTGTTCCTCAACAATAAAACTCAACACCTCTCACAATATATTGTTTCTCAACAATAAACTCAATACCTCTCACAATATATTGTTTCTCAACAATAAACTCAACACAACTCCAACAATACATATTATTTCACGTAATAATATATATACAGACATTCACACAGGAATGTCTAGTAATACCAACAATAGTTCATATGATTGCAACAAAATAAGCAATTAATTGTATTGGGTTCGTAATATGAACCACGTGAGGTTTACTCACCTCGATAATCCCGCTGCGTCTTCAATTCAGCTCAAAATACGATCCACAATCGTCCACCAACTCAAACCGTCAATCACCTAGTCCAATAATGATCTTGACTTAGCCAACAACTCAAATATGAAATTAAACGACGATCCAACGCTCAGATTCAAATTAAACGATGATCCAACGGTCGGATCTGAATTTAATGATGATCCAACGGTCGGATCCTCACGGATCGCCTTTAGGATCATCCTCCAAAATTATCACGAAGATCCAACGGTCAGATCTTCCTGAATCGCCTTTACTAACATCTCCACAAAATTATATGAAAATCCGACGGTCAGATTCTCACGAATCGCCTTCCGAATCACTATTTCTCAATTATACGAAGATCCAACGGTCGGATCTTCGTCCGTGACCTCACAAGGTCACCGGGACAGTCATACGATCAACATATCCAAAATTGAAGCAAAACCGATGGTCAGATCTTCACAGATCGTAAACCGAAGATAAACGTAAAAACGTTAAATAGTAACGTCAAAACGTAAATCCACTATTTATCAACTTTTTCTAACATGACCATGTTATATATCAAAACGCTCGTATGGATGCATAGATCATCGCCTAGATAATGAAAACTCGAAATATGGTCTGATGCGCCGCCACAAGCGGTGGTCAGTGGGCGGTCAACGCGGCGGTCAACGACGGTCAACCACCTCAGATGGCAAAGTGACCAACTACAAACTGGTTCAAAATGAAAGGGTGATCGACTTCCATACCTGGAGCTAAGTCTGGTTTGGCCTAGATCGTCCTAGATCAAGCGTTGAAGTTGGATTAATCTCGTGCGTCTGATCAGATTCAGATTAAATCAGGGACGTCGAAAAAGTCAAACCATGATCTAGCGTTCTATACACAAAATCGTGATGAAAGGCTTACATGGGGATGATCAGCATGAGGAGGAGATCACGAAAATGGGGACGATCGGCCCATGCAACGCCGGAAAAGTCGTTTTCCGGTCGGGTCGGGTTCACATGGCTGGGGCGTCTTCGATCTCCATCTGGGGGCAGCGGCGGGGCAAGACGGTGGCAGGGAGCGGCTGGGCGTGCGACGGCGAGCTCGGGGAAGGCCGGGTCCGTGGCCAGAGGAGGCCGGAGGAGGGCCGTTCGGCCGGGTCGGGTCGAGCGGTTCGGCCGCGTGGGAGAGGAGAGAGGACGGAGGGTTTCGGGGGACTATTCCGCAAAATCTCCATTTTTTTGTCCTTAATGAATAAATCAGAAATTTTTCCTATTTATAGAAAATTCCCAATTTTCAAATATTCATAACTTAATCATACGAACTCCGAATAATGCGTTCCACATGTCCACGAACTCGTATCGACGAGCTCTACAACTTTCATGAAGGAAGTTTTCCCAAATTTTGAACGAATAAAAAGTCAACTTTGTTGACCCCCTAAAAACGTTCGTTTTCGAAAATAAAATCGTTCGAACTAATTCCACAACTTCTCCAAGCTTCGTACTCGCTCCTACTATCGTGAAATCATTTCTAAAAATCCACGGAAATTAATTTGGATTTTTCGGGGTATTACAATCTACCCTCCTTAAAGAAATTTCGTCCCGAAATTTGAGCGTAAGTCAATTCCTCTCGATTAAGGTTGACCTAATCATAGAATCTCCATCTTTTCC